>NW_023605644.1:0-21361 GCF_013339745.2 Dermacentor silvarum
TGAGCGAGCTCGATCGCCACTGCTAACATTTCGGCCAAGGTGGGGGAGTCCGCCGTGGCCGACGCGGTAATTTGCTGCTGGCTGATCGCGTTCACGAGTGCCAGGGCGTACCTCCTTTGGTAGCGCTGCCCGGTAGCCTCTGCATACGCAGCTGCGTCCGCGTAATACGTATTGTACCTAGCGTTATTGGAGTAGATGGATTGAATATGTTGTGCGCGTGGTTTGCGCCTTTCCTTGTTTTACTCGGGATAGATATTCTTGGGAATTGGAGCTACTGTAATTTTGGATCTCACCGAAGGAGGAGAGGTACGGCCTGTTAGGTGAGATAAATCGGGTAAGTTTCTATTTTTAACAGCCGCCTCAGAGGAGGCATGGTGAACTCCTTCGAGAGCAGGGTGATCTTTGAAGCAGGTTGACGAACTGGCGTGAGTTGAATGACTCAGAACGTTTCCCTAAGACGCAGTTGGCTTGATAAAAATAGTCCTAAATTGTGGACGCTGGTAGAGAACCGGAATATTTACAAGAACGCTCGTAGCCGTCATATTTTTTATTATAGGCCGCATCAGCCAAGATATAGCTTCCTCGTTTTGAATTTTCAGTAAAGCAATGTCCTGCCTGAGAAATGCAAGTAATTTTACTGACTGAAAACTTTTCGCGGAGGAGCACTTGGATTAGAATAAAAAACGTCTGCATAAACGTGGACACTATAACGAGGAGGGTAAAAAGGGCTATGTGGCTAGTATGGCCTACCGCAACTGCCGTATTTATACGAATCCGTGCTGAGTTTTGTGTCTAGTGTTTGTGTTTATGTAGTGTCAAATCGTAGGCCAGTTGGTGAAATTATCAATACTTATTATCAATACTAACACAGGCCACACAGCGATCGCATTGTTTCGTCTTGCTCTCTGTCCTGTATATGGCGGTATTCTTATTCTTGAATATTTGCATTTAAAAAACTGGCACAAAAGATTACTTACGTAAATAGGAATGTAGAGGCATATTTAAATAAAACAAGGCTTAGTTACGCTCCGCCACTACGCGTTTCAAATGCCGCCCAATATTTGCTTTCTTTTCTCTGTGGTCGCAGCCAGGCAAAGCTACATACTTTAGTTTGCAATATCCTACTTATCAACAACAATCATTACTGTAGTGGATAGCTTAATATTTAAGAAGACGAGTTACTTCAAAAGGTAATCTTCAGTTGCAGAGTCATTTTCGGAAGGCAGGCTAAGCTAATTTTCTAGTCATGTTGAACCAAATAATTTGGTTGAAAAATTTGTGGTTACTGAGGCCCTAATCAGTTTCTCGATAGTTATTCGACGAAAGGTTCAACGCTAGAAATTGAGCCTTAAATCGCAGGTTTTAAAGTGGGGTTAAAATTCATCTGAGGCAGGCGGTTACAGGTGAGTTATGTGGGAACTCGGCTTCCTATTTACGTAGTAACTACATTGTAAAGTTCTGACACAGAATACATCGAGCCTAATTAAAGTCCTTGCAGAGTGCGTAAGGTATTCACACTATTCGCAGAGAGCAGTAAATCAATCGAAATGGCACATACGCAATGGCAACGTGTGAGAGCATTGAAAGAATGAGCGAATAACAAAGTGCATGAGGTCCGAAAAAAGTTACCACAATTACGAAGGCTTTAAATTTCTAACTAAGCACTATGATGGCTGCTGACTGCAACTTACAATGTATAAGAAATTGTACTATTAAACTGGCACCAAACAAAAAGAATATAAATCGTAACAGAGTAAACAAGAAGAAGCTCAGTAACGTAAATATTAAAGGTAACAATCCCGACCATAAATAAACCTAGAATTTAACAACCAAATTCAGCAGGTACGAAAATACTTGCATATTAGTTATAATACTCGCATATTAGCAATACTAATACATTTAAAAATTTGGAGGCATGTGACGACTGCAAAATGCCGTACAGGACACTAAAGAGACTGCATGGAAAACGCGTCCTGTTGTCAAGACATAGCACGGGGGCTAAATTATATTTGTTGTCTCGGTATAAAGGGAAAATACTGCTATGTATTTTGTTTGAACATGATGTGCTATATCGTAGTGTGGAATTGCAATCATGTTTTAAACATTGTTTCTGCTATACCACTGTTTTCTTTAATTTTTTTTTACTATCAGTGCATTGTATATTTGAATTTTACTTTTGTTTGCAGTTAGTTAAATTGTAATTCTGTATTGTGTACGGTTCCTGATTCATGATATATGTGAAATTGTATTTTTCCGCTTCACTGCTGCCATTTTGTAAATGGGCCCCGGACCCTGTCAAGCTGCTTCAAGGCAGCTTTTTGTCCCGGGCCTTTTTCTCTTGGAGAAATAAAATGAATGAATAAAATGAATCTTGAATCTTGGTTGATGTGATGGTTTGACTCTGCTATTATTTCAATGAACTGTGGCGGCAAGCCTGATCAGCCGATAATACGCAAATAACTGAGGTCCTCCTCAAAACTTTAGCAATGTATATCCACTAAATTATCCCTTTATCGTGACTGCATAGTTTTCATTGTTTACAAATGTATTTGTGTACATGTGTACGTGTGCTTAAAAATGTATGTGTGTGATAAAAATAAACACACATATGCCGCCAAATAAATTTACGTTTGGGGACTGTTCTGCACCAAGTAATTAATAGAAATTGATTAAATTTGCGTTTTTACTTGTACTTGAAGAAGACGTTTCAGTGAAGTTCAAGTACTATTAATTGAAAAAAAGCCTGGCAACGCATCAACTCGCTGCCTAATTAATTTTGGAACCTTTTTTTAATTTTTTCTGGCACCGAGGTCGGAGAATCGCTCGCAAAATTGTGTGCAGATCGCCGAGGATTCTTATTTCAAATGGAGAACAAAGTGCCGCAATAGTCCCTGCACTCAACATTGAAAAGTCGCAGAAATGATCCCACTTTAGATTTTTTTTCACTTGCAAGAAATTAAGAACGCTGCACTTTTGCCATACTGCAAATTTGTCCATATGCAGGTCATAGATGAGGTGTGACTCTCCTAGCAGCTTCACGTTAAGCTTCGACATCTGGTCCCTAAATTAGACGCTAAAGGCCAGTTAGCGCCGTCTAACTATACAGCAGTGGCTCCAGACGGTCGTCTTTCTGCAAAGAATACTTTATTTATTGCCTAAGGTGGGCTACCGTCTGCTATGTCACGTCTAGAAATCCAAATTCCATCACCCTTAGAAATCTGGTGGTGATCTCACCCATCCGACCTCAATAGCATTAGAAACTGTAACAGGTTTTGGAACACATGACATGCCCACGTATTTCCCACATGGGGCCACCTGTGAATGATGCAGTGCAAAGACATTGTACGTGGTAATACCCCATGTATACATATCTTGTGATCTGTCGGACGAGTGCTTTTCTACTTCTGAACCACCGCCGCCCCCTCTCTTCCAATGTATTATGACAGAGTTGAGTTTGCGCCACTGCACAGCTGTTTGTAGACTGTTTTTCCTAAATGTTTAAATTGTCATTCGCTGTTACTATTTCCTAATAGCGGTGTAGACTGAAGCATTCTGCATAGTGTGGACTAGGGAATTGAGCTTTATATTCTGTACAGCTGGTTATATGCTCAATTTTTTGGCCAAGTGCACCTGGATTAGGTCGAGAAAGCTTCAGTGTGTCTTCTGACATAGTGTCAGAGACTGGCCAGTCAGAGCGTTACACCTCCTCATGTGATAGCCGCGTCAGGCTTCCTATTCGTCAGCCGTGTCTCAAACAATGTGAGACCATGTAATAATTTTGTAACTGCAGTGAAGCCGCCTTACAGTAAGAAGCCCAATAAGGCTAAGGTTTTGTGCAGATATTGTTTTTGCAGGCAGAGTATTTGTGGGCAAAAAAATCGGAATTTTCTCGAGGCCGGCTGCTATCTGGGGGACTACCACTGCCGAGGGCTGGTAGAAAAACTTGCGTGGGACCGAACTGGCTGCAGGCCATAGTTTCGACACGTCTAACGTGCAAATATAAGGTAGAACTTAAACATAGGCAAATTCAAAATAAAGAAGTTGAAGTAACTGTGAAGCTTCACTAATAGATTGCAAGAAAAATTTTTCATCTTTATTTATTTTTAGTGGGCTTGCAGTATTATCTGCTGCCTGCATCAATTAAAGTTCATCATTGCTTGTCTTTTTTGAATCCAGAAAAATATATTTTTATATAAGCTATATTTATTATACATTTCTAAAGCCCAACCGCGTATGGGAGCGTGGGTAGTACACGCCTATACAACACACAAAAACGACATTTTCTGCATGGCTGCATTCAGAGTTTCTAAAGCCTAAAATTTTACCTGATAGAAGGGATTGCATAGCTCCGATGGATATTTCGCTGTAGACCACTGGATATTTTCCTGACCATCACCAGTGGATGCTTCTCTAGCCGTAGAACCAAGTCCTTCATCAGCCGCAATAAATTGTTTTGCTACAGTAGTAAGCACCAGTACGAAAACAGCATTGTTGAGCAGACCAGCCATTTGCTTGCGACACAGGTTCTCCTGCGAAATCTAAAGGCGCCGACTTTTATATCCCTCCATTACACGTGAGCAGTGGCGTTTGATGAAATGCTGTGTGACGTTCATAATACATCACATTTGTATTTTTGTAGCCACCATCAGCTCTATTGTCAAAAGTATATGCCCAGATAATAACTAAAAACCTTTTTTATCCACGCGCAAGTGCTCATTGCCTTTACACATGCATGGTGATCGAACAAACAACGTATAAGACAAAACATAAAATATACCTGGCTCAGGTATATTCGCCGTTTTGCCAGTATAACGACGCATAGACAGTGTCAACAACGCTACACGGCATTGCATGTAGTAAGGCAAACATACCTATGGGCCATATAAATCGCATAAACATTCATTTTTTATCAAATAGAGCTTATTGCAAGAAGTAGGTCAGATTCATTTTGTTATGAAATAGAGCTGATTTCAAAAAGTAAGCAAGTGTTTAGCATTTGAAAAACGTCAAGGCGAAAGCTTGCCAGCTGTGGAAGAAGACGACGAATTCGCGAGCTGTGCCACGAGCACGTCTCTGCGACCTCGTGACGTGTGTAATCAGGCACGCACTAGGCACACCTTTAGTTAGCCACAACCATGGAGCAGCTGTGGCTTCAGGGAAGCATGCTCGTCTCGCACAGCGGAAGTCCGAGTTGGATTCCCAACAAGACCGAAGTTGACCAAATTTTACTTTCAAAGCAACTCATTTAATTTGTTTAAATGAATGTCCCTGAGAAATGTGACGTCAATCCGAACATTTTTAGACTTCTTTACTCTTTGCGGCATCAGCGATTTTTCATCACGACGGAGTTTCGCAAGGTCAATGCAAGGTCACCGCCGAGAGAGACACGTAAGGTTTTCACCTTAACAATGCAGGCAAATTCACAAGTGAGCGTTCCATACTGATGCTCTCTTGAACATTTCACTGAAACTTGTCAGGATACGTCACCACAAATCAGACATTGGTACCCTTACAAGAGTTAATTGACCCTTATTTGTCTTCTCATCGTGGGGTTAATATTTGTGTGGCAAAATTGGCGAGGAAGGTTGATTCTTGAGACGTGGCGCCAAATGGAGAATATATGCTTTTACATAGAGGTTCTTCAAATTAACTTGAACCAGGACTGCGATAATGAATGACACTTCCGATGCGAAAGAAGCAGACGTATAGCTATAACCCCAATGAAGGCTACCGTTTAATTTCGCCAAAATAATTATTTCATTTGATTCAATTATCCAAATTTTTATTTTGTGACTTAAGACCGCAAGTATGATAGGAAAGTTGTAGAGTACCTTCGTTTTTATACGCGATATGACTCATGTAGGCCCTTTTTCCGAGTGTCAACGACAGCCCGTGAAATAGAAAAATACAACAAAAAAGACGTGGTGCGTTTACGCACTGCTGTTGTGCTACACTCAAGCGCGCAATGGGTGAACAAGCATGGCCAAACGATTCACCAACGATTACGATACTCCCTAATACTTAATTTGAGAACGGCCCGATACGTGTTTTCATTTCGTGATATATTGAGGCCTCGCACAGATCACGGCACCGACTCACAGAGTCGCGACGCGCGGCGCTGCACTATATAGTTTATAGACCGGCCGCACAGTTGCCGCTTCCCGGCACCTGCACCTTATGCAACCATAATCTATGTCGGGGAACGCATGCGGTGAACCATGCGAAAAGGCGAGTTTTCTGATTCTCGTTTCTCTTTCCGCCGCTCGGCCGGCGCCGCAGATGCGTAGACGGCGCGCTCCTCAGGTGCTATCTCGTAGCAGTCGTCGCCCGTCTTGCGCGGCACTATCATTTTCGTCTCACGTTGCGCTCAGGCTTCGCTTTCATCTTTTGCTCTTCTCCTTCACTCAGTTACGCCGAAGGACAACGCCGACGCTCGCCGCAGGACGGGTGCCACAGAGCTTCCCTCTAAAAACAGATATTTACTTTTTTAAAGATTGCAATGTGTGAACTGACTGAACTGAAAATATACATGAACTGAATGGCAAATAAAAACGAGACTAGGACTTTCAGCTTGCGGACATAGCTAGTTCTCAAAATATGGGATACAGTGATAGATATCTGCTCGCATATTGTAAGAATAGTGGGTGCAAGCTAGCTTCGACACTGCTGCAAAACTTCAGCTGTCACACGACTACACAGTGCTTAAAACACCACAGTAGAATGTGTAAGTGTACAACAGCAAAAACAAGCACGTGCATCAACCATGAATTTGACTTCAGCGGTTAAAACATAGGCTGTTGCAAAGGCAACCAGTGTATTAGAAATGACTATTCACAGCTCTAAAATTAGGGCTTGTTGGTTGATTATCACTAATAAAGTTACACCAGTGCCAAGCAGAATATTCTGTGTGGTGCTGGTGAAATGAAATTCATTTGATGAGCAACACTGCAATAACCAGCAAATACCATAGCAAGAGCAATAAGACAATTTAGCACTATGTCTGAAATCGTGCGTTTCATTAATGTGAGAGCATCAGTACACTGAACTATCTACCAGCTGACGATATGATCTCTGCTGTAGGGACGTAAAGTGAAAAATAATTTAACTCGACACATACTCGCAACTACTACAATGCATACGTGCACGAATACGAAAAGCTTGCGAAGAATTTAAAAAATGGGGGGAAAAAGAAAGCCTACTAGAAAACACCTAATTACTTCAGTGACTACAGCAGAATGATTACTGGCCTTCATGTAGCATTTCTAGAAATTCATGCTGTTAAATGTATTTGCCAGTGGCAGTTATTGTTAGTGGAACAACACAGAAATAATTATGAATGTCAATGTTAAACAATAGTAAGCATACGCAGACCTGCAACATATTTATCCCACGACACATTGAATTCTTACATGCGCAGAAACTGCACGAGGGTGTAGCATACAAAAAATGCGGAAATAAAAGCTACAGCATAAGAAACAGTTTCGAAACAATAAATGTAAAATAAAAAGTGTTAAATATACTGTCTACTAAGCAAAAATAAAATGTAACTTGCAGCCAAGCGATTTATGCAACAAAAATACTAAACATCAGGACATGTTAGGTGTAGTTTTATATAGAACACGGTAATGTGCGCAAAACATCAACGAAGACAAATAAGTAGCAAGGTGAATAAATATTTAGCCTATTTAGTAAGCTATGGTAAGAAACATGTCGATAAACCTATCAACAAATAATACCGAGGTCCTACTTTTTGAAACACATACACTTCATGCATACCTGACCCGACCATCCAGATTACACGCTGTGCTGCTGCTGCCATAGACACGGGATCCCTGCATTTCGGGGGCTCATGTGTGATGTGGACACACTTGTGGTCACGGCCTCACCACTACGAAATAAATTCTGTGTCAACTTATAGCAGTGGCACATTAAAGCTGTCTCATTGTAAACACATGCAAGGAGCACCTAAAAAGTCACCAAAATAACGTTTGAATTATTGTAGGGTGGCAATAGAGCACAAGGTCCAATTCAGTGATGAATGTCATCATAATAGGGACCCCTTAATCACAGCAAGATAGGGACCCCTTTAACACGCAGCAACAGCACATTACAAAGAAATCTTTGTTTACAGAATTCTTTTTTTTCATGACTTCGTTTAACAACTTACCCCTGCCATGTTAAATACATCAACGTTATGTGCACACACTGTGTCTTAAGAAGTAAGCGGTACTAGTAGCAAGCTGTGATTGCTTACAGTCCCTCCCCCCCCCCTTTAAACCGCTCGCAAACCTAAAACCTCGTAAGTAGAGATTATTGCCAACACCGAAGCATTTTTAAACGAGGAAACGTCATTGCAGTAACAATTGTGGGAGAAAAGATCAGTCGTTATTATGCAACTTCGCCAGAAAAGCGGGAGCTCAAGTACAAGCGCACATAATGAACATGATTACTCCCGAACGTAATCTTTCTCACCAATAGGGCCAACTGTCCTTGGTGCGGTGGCATACCTACCCTAATTCACGTAACTTGGGAGTGCGCTAAGCACCCTCATAGGCCAAGTACCAATGACAAAATGTAGCAGTGGGAAGCACAGCTCGCCCGCTCTGACCTGGCAAGACAAAAGTCTTTAATTAGCCAGGTCAGGCAGGCGGCAGAGGCCAGTGGGGCCCTGGACTGAGAGGCTCCGACCACCGCTCCTTAATATCTTTTCTATTACAATAAAGTTTCTATTAACGTTTCTATTATTCCCACCAAAAAAAGAAAAACGAAAAGAAAAAAAAAACCCTTATCAAGATTTTCAATTTAGCATTGGGGCAATAAATTTGCGCTACTAAATTTTGACAACCAGCGCTCAGCAAGCATCAACACAGGTTTCACTGTTGTCGACGGAGTTCCACTTCGAGCGTTCGCAAGACACTCTACGCACACATGAGAAGCACGCACAACACGCGTGTAGTTAGGAAACACGATTACTTAACTTTTAATTGGTACGACGCATTCGCAAAGCGCTCTCCAAGTTGCCGGTGCTGCGTCGACGATGTTACTCCCAGCACACACAATTCTGCGTAGTAGACGAGCTGAGGCACGCTGACGACACGCATTATTTCTTTGCCACGGCGACCCAACTTTCCACAACGACCACACACAAGGAAACGCACTCCACGGCATAGAATCGTTGGTCCACATTGGCCTGGCGCGCTACGCGTGCGGCGAGTTTGCAGCGAGCCACAAAGTATCTTCTGGAATTCTGTGCACGCAACTACGTCCCATTTCATTGCTGCAAACACAAAATTACACGATCAAGCAAACACGTCGTAGCATCTCGCACAAATGACGAGCATCTTGAAGACGATGGCGATTTAATGGCATACCCTTTGAAACTGGGCGGTGACAAATAGTCACCTAGCGTGCGCAAAGTATATTTGCAGAGAGTTTAAGCAGTAAAACCTAATTCTAAATTGACACAGCTTAGAAATATATACACATGTGTATTTATATATGCAATGTACCACCATTTTATTAACCAGCTTTATCGTCTAACCCGCAGTTTTACAAGCACACTGCTCTCAAGCAATGTTTTCCACTGTAATGGTTCCCATCTTTGTAATCTTGAGCTGGCCACTTTTTCTTCCCGTTGCCACATTGAATCGTTGAAGCTTTTGCATGCTCTGATTACCTCTTGACAATTTGCTTTACTGAGCAGCTTCATCACAACTGCTAGACCTATATCCACTCAACACAATTCTGACTGAATATGTCTCCTTCTCATCACTTCACCGACACATTTAAATAGCGTGTTTTACAGCGTAAGCTGCTATGGGCTCATTCCAATAGCCGTTTCGGGTCGTGATGGTGTCCGCCGCCGCTGCCGCCGCCGCTGGGGACCGTAACTGCTATCGCCGGAAAGACGCAAAAAGTACCCGTTCCCGCCGGGATCGAACCCGCGCCCGATGTGCTAGCCAGATACTCTACCACTGAGCCACGGAAGCGCTCGCTATCGGGCAGCGGGAAATTTTCCTATAAACGCTCTCTAGGCAGGCGCACAGGCGCAGACGACTAGTACGGTGGCGCCATCTGGTTAAGGCGCCTGCAAACGCAATGCGCGCAGGCGCAGACGACGAGATGCGTTTGAGAGGAGGCGCACAATAAAAAAAACGTGATCCGCAGCCTCTGCCAGTATGGTGGCGCCATCTAGTTAAGGTGCCTACAAGCGCAGCGTGCGCAGGCGCAGACGACGAGATCCGATTCAGACGAGGCGCCCAATCAACGCGATTCCGATGTGACATGTGCACCACGTATTCTGATACCTCTTCGGTACACGTTATGGCGTCTCTTCGCAATGTACGAACCGCTGCTGAAAAAGTGAATCATAGAGCTACGTGTACGGCTACAACCAGGCGTCATCGGGCTCAGCAGACTGCTGTGCAGAGAGCATTACAAGCCGCAGCTCGCCGTCAACGCCGGGCGGACCGTTTAGATTGTGGCGGCCTCACGGTCGCACAGCAGCAGCCAGACACCCTCTCCCATTTTTGACTCGGTAAAAAATCTTATCGCGTTGTGTGCGGGAATGGAAAGTGGTGCGAGGGTGCGCAACCGAGCCACGTAGAGGCTGTACGATTAGGAAATAAAAGTTAGTTGCTTGTTCTTCAGGGACGCACTACTCGCTTCTGTCTGCTGATTTCCAGCCACGCTCACGTCCCACACAACATTGGTGACCCGGACGAGCAGCTAAGGGCTAAGGACACACCTCAAGGCACCGACATTCCTACACTCTCCCGCGTCGACGTCAAACTGCCTCCGTTTTGGACTGCGGATCCTGCATTGTGGTTAATTCAGGTAGAATCACAATTCGCTGCACGGCGCATCACAGCAGATTCCACGAAATGCCATTATGTGGTGAGCAGTCTGCCCCCATCAGCCGCTAGCGAAGTTCGAGACCTGTTGCTTTCTCCACCAGCAGACAACGTTTACGAGGCGTTGAAGGCAACACTCATTCACAGGATCACGCCCTCCGAAAGCCAACGGCTACAACAGCTTCTTCATGAAGCCAACCTCTGCGACAGAACGCCAAGCCAGCTGCTGCGTCACATGCAGCAATTATTGGGCAGCAAAGTGGATGGTCTTGACAGCCGGCTGCTCCGAGAAATATTTCTACAGAAAATTCCCCCGAACGTCAGAATGGTCATGACTGCCTCAAATGAGAACGATCTATCCAAACAGGCCGAGTTAGCCGACAAACTCATGGCGGTAGCTGCCATATCTGTCGCAGCCGTCACAAGCGAACCGTCTCCACATGAACAGCTTCAAGAGATGAAGAACGAAATATCGTGTCTCGTGGATTCCGCGGCCCCCCTCAATACCGCGTCACGGTCAACCAGTCGGGGTGCTCCGCAATCGCCTACGAAACGCCAAAAAACTATGTTGGTACCATTGCAAGTTCGGCAATGCTGCGCGCAAATGCGCACCACCCTGTGAGCTCTCGGGAAACGCCCCGGGAAGGCGCTGAGGGCGACCAGCGCTTCTGCCATGCAAGAACGTCGCTCATCAGTATTTTTCCTAACCGACCGCAACAGCGGCTTCCGCTTCCTCGTCGACACAGGTGCAGAAGTGACCGTACTCCCAGTATCGCCCGCGGACCGCAAGCGCCCGAACGCATCGCCTCTGCAAGCAGTCAACAACACGGCCATCGCCACGTACGGAAACCACTCCCTAACCGACAGTCTGGGCCTGCAGAGAGCGCTGCGATGGATCTTTATACTAGCCGACGTGAAATTCGCCATCCTTGGGGCGGAGTTTCTGCGCCACTTTGGACTGTTAGTCGACGTGCGTAACCGGAGGCTACAGGACCCTGTGTCACAAAGCAATGTAAAAGGCAAGCCTTCAAGACATACGCCGCTCAGCCCTACGCTGATCAAGCCAGCAGGTCCTCTTCGCTTCACTTCTATACTCAGCGAATTTTCTGACCTGACACACCAGCGCCAGTGGGATCCCCAGTAAAACACGACGTGTTTCACCACATCACCAAAACTGGACCACCGGCTCACGTTCGACCACGTCGATTGTCGCCTGAAAAACTGGTGGTGGCAAGACAGGAATACGACCATATGTTGGAGTTGGGCATCATCCAACCTTCTTCCAGTACTTGGGCCTCTCCCCTTCACATGGTTCCTAAGCGATCATCGGGTGACTGGCGTCCTTGCGGGGACTATCGAGCGCTGAACAGTGTTACAACGCCCGACCGGTACCCCGTGCCACATATTCACGACATACTGGCAGGTCTGCATGGGGCCAAAATTTTTTCGAAAATTGATCTCGTGCGCGCATACCACCAGATACCTGTGTCATCGGAAGACGTCCCCAAGACTGCTATCACTACACCCTTTGGTCTATTCGAATTCCTGCGCATGCCATTCGGCCTTCGCAACGCGGGTCAAACGTTCCAAAGGTTTATCGAGGGTGTTCTACGGGGCCTAAATTTTGGTCACGCCTACCTGGATGACTTGCTTATCGCGAGCACCACCCCAGAAGAACATGAAGCGCACCTGCGGATTGTTTTTCAGCGCCTATCTGAGCACGGCGTTATGTCAACGCGGCCAAAAGTGAACTCGGCGTGCCTGAGTTATCATTTCTGGGCCACATCATTTCGAGCTCGGGAGTACGGTCACACCCATCCAAAGTGCAGGCCATACAAAACTTTCCACTGCCGACAACGAAGCGCCAACTAAGTGAATTTCTCGGATTGCTAAACTTCTACCGCCGCTTTGTGCCCAAATGCGCACATATCATACAACCACTTCACGGACTGCTGAAGGCAACGCAAGGATCTTCGAATGACCTGCCTTGGTGCGAAGAAGCGAAAAGGGCTTTCAACCAAAGCAAGCAGGCCTTGGAAAATGCGGCTCTCCTGGCGTACCCGCAGCCAGGAATCCCCCAGTGTTTAATGGTCGATGCCTCAGACATAGCCATCGGCGCCGTGTTGCAACAGCTGAACGACGGCACATGGCACCCAACTGCATTCTTCTCGAAGAAGCTGACGCCTACTGAGCGCCGCTACAGCACCTTCGGGCGCGAACTGCTAGCCGTCTACTCAAGTATACGCAACTTCCGGCATTTCTTGGAAGGCGTGGAGTTCTTCATTTTAACCGACCATAAACCGCTGACCTATGCTCTCCGCTTTATGCGTTCAGACGGTGGCACGCACACGGCCCGTGAACTTCGGCAACTGGCATACATATCCGAGTTCACGACAGACATCCGCCACGTAAAAGGGAGCGACAACGTCGTTGCTGACGCCCTGTCGCGGAGCGCTATAAATTTCGTCAACGATCCAGAAGGAGTTAACTTCGACGCGCTGGCGGCAGCCCAAAGAGACGACGAAGAGCTAAAAAGCCTCCTAACAACAAAAACGGCCCTCAAACTACAGTGGATGCAGATTCCGGGATCAGGCGACCAGATTTGCTGTGACACCTCCACGGGCAACCCACGCCCCTTCGTGCCTGCCAATCTACGTCGCCGCCTTTTCCTTTCTGTTCACAAGCTATCGCATCCTGGAATCAAAGCTACGCAAAAGTTGCTCACAGCAAGGTTCATCTGACCAGGTATCAACCGAGACGTGCGTTGCTGGGCAAGAGAATGCATGCCATGTCAGCGTGGCAAAATTAGAGAGTAATAGTTGAGCGGCTCAGCGGGCCAGCGGGCCTAAAGCGGGCCCAGCAAACGAGCGGAGACGCCAACTGCGCATGCGCGGCCCGCTGGGACATCCAGCGTGTTCACGGAGCGCGCCGCTCGCCCGCTCATTTCGTCTCTTCAGCGGAGCGTGCGCAGCGGACGAGCGTGCGAGCGTTTTCAAGAAGCGGCAGCGAACGCGAACGTTCTTTTCGCATAATATTTCTTTTCTTTTTTTAATATTTTTATTTTCTTTTTTTAATATTTCAAATAATATTCTTTTCGCAGTAACTTCAATTTTATTCGGCAGGTAACGCAGCAAAGTCTCTGCTTGATCGAGAGTAACTTCAACCTTGTTCAACAGATGGCGCAGCAGTACTATCCGCTGAAACGAGCGGGGCGTCGCTCAGCTATTACTCTTCTTTTCATCTTGCGCTCCGCTGTCCCCTCCGCTTCATCGCTGGGCCCGCTGGCCCGCTGAGCCGCTCAACTATTACTCTCTATTAATCGACATACTGTGACCCCGTTGGCAAAGTTCGCAACCTCCAGACGCGCGTTTCGACCATGTCCACCTCGACATTCTCGGACCTTTGCTGCCTTGCCAAGAGCATGCCTATTTACTGACGTGCATTGATAGATTCACGCGCAGGGCGGAGGCCATACCTATAGTGGATATCACTGCTGACACGGTTGCCCGCGCCTTTTTGCACCACTGGGTTGCTCGTTTCGGCGCACCATCCATAATAACAACCGACCGTGGAAGGCAGTTCGAATCATCACTTTTCGTCAGTATTACACGTTTCATTGGTGCTTGTCGCATCAGAACAACTGCCTACCACCCGATTCGCAACGGCATGGTGGAGCGTTTCCACCGCCAGCTCAAGTCGGCGCTCGCCGCAACAGAAGAGCGCAACTGGATGGAGGCACTGCCACTCATTCTCTTGGGAATACGGACAGCTGTCAAGACAGACATCGGCTGCAGCGCGGCCGAACTGGTGTACGGAACGACTCTGTGCCTTCCAGGAGAATTCTTCACTGGCAGTCCGCAAGACGGCTGTACAGCTACCGCAGCCTACGCACTTAGGCTACGAGACATAATGGAAAACCTTCGCGCTACGCCACCGCGACGTCGCGAGTGGCGTCGGTTCAGAACTCTGTTCAGATCAGAACTCGGTTCGTGCACACACGTGTTTGTGCGCCATGACGCAGTTCATCGGCCACTCCAACCACCGTATAACGGGCCATTCCGAGTGCTACGTCGAGGTAACAAGCAGTTCACTATCGACGTGCGCGGTCGTCACGAAGTGGTATCACTCGATCGGCTGAAGCCAGCGCACATTGAAGATGTAGACACCGTTTCACATGCAACGCCACCTGTGACACCACCCTCCAAGGCTCTACTCGTTCAAACACGCCAAGTCACAAGCACACGCAGTGGACGAGCCTCCAGGGCGCCCCGTCGTATGGACTTGTGAACAAATTAAATCGTCCTGTAAACGTTCCTTAACTCACCAGGAGAGGAAGTGATGTGGCAGCCTCATGGTCGCACAGCAGCAGCCGGACACCCTCTCCCATTTTTGACTCGGTAAAAAATTATATCGCGTTGTGCGCGGGAATGGGAAGTGGTGCGAGGGTGCGCAACCGAGCCGTAGAGGCTGTACGATTAGGAAATAAAAGTTAGTTGTTGCTTGTTCTTCAGGGACGCACTACTCGCTTCTGTCTGCTGATTTCCAGCCACGCTCGCGTCCCACACAACAAGATCATTCACGTCAAAACGAGGCGAAGAGACTTTGTCGCCAAGACACTGGTGTGCGTGGTGCCGAAATTGGAGCTACTCTAGAGCCGCTCCACCAGCTTGAGCTTTGACACTGCTGCGTGTGCCTCGCAGGCCTGTTACTTTTTTCCAGACCATAGCACTGTGGAATACTTTACCCGGTCATGTTCACTCTGTCACCTCCTGAATTCTTCGTGCATACTTTAAACACTCATATTGCATTGTACCTTGTTTTGTTTTTGTTTTCGCTTTTTTTCGTTTGCTAAATTTGTTCTCTGTAATCCCCATTCTGCAATAGCCACTTGGGGTTACAGTCATCATCAGCATCATTAGCCGATGTTTATGTCCACTGCAGGACGAGGGCTCTCTCTATGATTTCCAATTACCCCTGTCTTGCGCTAGCTGATTCCAACTTGCGCCTGCAAATTTGCCGACTTCATCACCACACCTAGTTTCTGCCGTCCTCGACTGCTCTTCCCTTCTCTTGCTATCCATTCTGCAGCTCTACTGGTCCACCTGTTATCCATGCTACGCATTACATGGTCCGCCCAGCTCAATTTTTCCCGCTTAATGTCAACTAGAATATCGGCCTATCCGCGTTTGTTCTCCGATCCACACCACTCTCTTCCTGTCTCCTAACATTAGGCCTACCATTTTTCGTTCCATCGCCCTTTGTGTGGTCCATACCTTTTTCTCGAGCTTCACTTGTTAACCTCCAAGTTTCTGCCCCATATGTAAGCGCCGCAATGATTGTACACTATTAGTTTCAATGACAGTGGTAAGGTCCCAGTTAGGATTTGGCAATGCCTGCCGTATGCACGCAACATCGCCGCCCTTGGCATCCACGCAATGGCCTCGAACCACGGTGCAGTCAGACCAAGTGAAATCTAAGCCAAATATGCTATCATGCAGCCTGCTTTCTGTAATGCTAACAGCGTGAGGGGAATATGTTGAAATTAGGGACAGAAAGCTTGGATATTTATGTTTCTTACATTCAGATTCAAAATACCAAGTGGGTCAATAGCGCTGGCTTGTAAGTAAGCCGACTAGGCGGCAGTAGGGCTATCTGAGTTGCCAGTGTCCTTTACAATATCATTAGATGCATCACTTCAGCTGTACCGCACATTATAATAGAAAATTGCTGCACCGCAGCCTGCCATCGAACCATTGCTGCGCAAAGAAATCTGTCTTCATTCCACCCGGTGAAAGCTGATGTACAGCGAAGCTGCTGCGGACGTTAGACAAGTACGACCACCCTAACTGACGTTAGACGACGTTACACAAGCACCACCACCACAAGCGAGTGACATGACGTGCGCACGCACGTGTGCGTTAAGTGCAGCATACATCTTCATTCTTCTAGGCCGTCCACTTAGTGGTAGTGCCTTATAGAACTATCATCATCATCAGCCTATACTTATGCTTAATATTTATAATAAATATTTATGTTTATTATTTATATTTAATGTTCAAAAGTAAATTGCGTCAGAAAATACGTAAAGTTCATCACACACAAGCTGCAGGCATGATAGGTTCGAATTGTAACGAGAATATACAAAAAAGTATAGATATGTTACCCGGAAGCTGAAAGACAGAGTCCTCTTTCAGGTCTATCCTCATTCATCCTTATTCTTGTAGGCCCCTCGCCTGGTGCAAATATGCGTTATTGAGCCAACTTAATTTCTCAAAGTAAAACGTGTCAGAAAATTCGCAAAGCAAGACTTGTACAGAACCTATAGACATGATAGCCGCGGATAGCAATTTGAATATACGAGAAAACATAATTCTGTTATGCGGAAACCCAAACATAAGCACCGTTTCCAGCTGCCATGGCGGTACTGTTGTAGGGCAGTGTTTGCCATAATGTCAAATATGGTCGCCGAACATACAGTGCGATAGATGCAACGGGCATATACATTGTGTGCACACATTCGTCACGCGCGCACGCACTTCTACAAAGGTGTAGCATGCATCCTATGACTTCTTGGTTGGGTTGATGTTTATTAGGTCCGGAAGTCACATTTTCGGTTTCTGTTCAATACGCAAACTCTTGTGTTGAATACATTGTCCGGGTAGCCTCATAATGTGTCGGACGCAGTCCCAAATTCCTCTGGCTCATAACTACCTGGCCCCTTCTGAAATGACGTTAGCGTAATCATTTCAGAGGTAATTCATCACGAAAGCTCTGAGCAAACGTAACAGCTTCATTAGGCTTTGAGTTGTAACTGATCAAGGCAAGCATCGAGGGACTTGCAGAATAAAACTACACGTCTGCTTATGCCAGAGAAAAGGGTAAACAAAATAATGCAAGCATTCAAAATGCGCCATTTCACTATTCAACGACAATTCTTTGCAATTCTTTGCGTGACTGAAATATTGCGCTGACTGACGTTCTCTCTAGTCCAGATGACGCCTTTCTTGCCGCCTTAGCCCATTCAGGTCGAAAATGCCGGAATCCCCCTAATGCCCTCCAACAATTTTACCAATTAGAACCAACAGAAATATTTAGAAAATTATAAGTATCAGCACTCATAATTAGGCATTATGTCAACTACTTTGCAGACTCCCAAGTGAAGCACAATGAGGAAGTGCACAATGGGGAAGTGCACAATGGGGAAGTCCCAAGGAAGCACAATGGGGAAAACTTTATCTGTTTGTATCAGTGCGCAATGAGTATAACCTTCGTTGGGCAGAACAAAAAGTGTATCCAGTTATCTGTCGTGTTATTACGGTATTATAATTGGTAATTAAGAAATGTGAAAAACCACCTGCTACATACAACAAACTGCGTTCCTTGCATTTTCGCCAGAAAAGGCCAGTGGACTTCATGTGCGGCTTTGATCATTTAGATTCAACTACTTTCAAAGCTCAATTCATTGAAAAATTTGTCACAGGAAGTGGTCAAGTGTTTCTATCGAAAAATGTGCCTTTCTCAGGCTGATATCAAAAGCATTCTAGTCGCCATGCATATTTGTTTTTTTTTATTTAATGCTCTACGTCGGTAGTATGTATGATCTCCGCGGCGCACGAATTTCCGTTATCAATGTATTTTTTTGTACAGTCACTGAATTATTATTTTCTATTGTTTGTCACGTATATCGTGTAGTGATATACTGCATTGTACCATTTACAATATTGTCCTATGGATTAATTACATGTAGGTGTGAATAGGCAAATAAATCTATTATTTCAGTTGTGAGACCATGACTGTAACATTTAGTCATGTAATATTCAACATTTTTATGCATGCATATTCAGGTCAAGTAAATTTGTCTCAGTCGAGCTTATTTTGCACAATTTATATCTGCGCGTATATTTCTGGTGTTGGTAGCTGCAGATGTCCACCTGCACCTGTGTATTTCTACGTAAAGGTTATATTCAAAAGGTTTATGCGCCTGTTTCGACTGTACAGACATCGTAAAATGCATATCTGAATCTGGACTGTAAACTTAGGGCGCCGCTTTACTATCACTGAATGCAGGGCTGCGCGCATGCGCACGATGGGATTTTCTGGCTTGCCACAACGCTGTAATCGATTGCGCTCGCGCTGAGGTTGAATTCTCCCAACTCAGTGACCTCGCCTTCATAGATCCTCATTCTCCTGATAAACTTGTAGTCAAGGAAGACACCAGTATACCGCCATGTTCATCAGCACTTGTACCGCTATCATGTGGTGCTATATCATCCGGAACGGTCTTTTCACGCCGCCGGACCTCTCCGTTGCCCGAAAAGCCCTTCCTATGCCTTTTACTACTCTTGACCTCACCGCCGGTTTCAGCACATTGCCCGTTTATAGCCCACATTCATCTCCGCTCACATTGCTTCGTCACGAATGCCTTGGCCACGTCGAAACCGTCGATTCTATGCAGATTGTCTCCGTTCCCGACGAGGCGTCCTCTATGACTGTGCTTGACCTGACCGCCCTTTCTGCTACTGACCCAACATCTATGGATGTCTTCACCCCGTTCATCGACGAGGTTCTGACACCTTCGCAGCAATCCTAGCTTTTTGCCATTCTGCAGCATTTCCGAACTTCTTTCGACTTCGCCCAAAAATTCTTAGGCCGCACATCAACAGTCGACCGCCACATCGACACCGGCTCCCACTCACCGCTGCGCCAACATCCGTATCGCGTACCCGCTACGGAACGCCGCGTCATTGCAGACCAGGTCGACGACATACTCCGTCGAGGTGTGATTCAACCTTCACATAGCCCGTGGGCTTCTCCCGTGGTACTTCTCACAATGAAATACGGTTCCATACGCTTCTGTGTAGATTTTTGGCGCTTCAGCAAAATCACGCTGAAAGATGTTTACCCACTGCCACGCATTAATGATGCTCTGGACTGCTTATAAGGTACCGAGTTCTCCTCATTGGACTTGCGGTCAGGCTACTGGAAGGTCCTGATGGCAGAGGCCGATTACTCAAAAACTGCCTTCGTAACGCCAGATGGCCTATATGAGTTCACCGTCATGCCTTTCGGACTTTGCAACGTTCCTGCTACATTCGAAATGATGATGGATAACGTTTTGTGCGGCCTTAAATGGAAGATCCGCCTATGCTACCTTGACGGCATCGTAGCGTTCGCCCCTCATTTCGCAACACAATTGCGCCGCCTTCAGCACGACATCAGTTCCATGACCTCATTTCCTTGCAGCTTAATCTGAAGAAATGTGGCTTTGCCGCACGCAAGTTGACGATCCTCGGCCACGTTGTGTCTAAGGATGACATTCTTCCAGATCCCGAGAAATTACGGGCCGTCACTGCGTTACAAAAGCCAACTACAGTGAATAACTTCGCAGTTTCATCGGCTTGTGCTCTTATTTCCGGCACTTCGTTCGAAACTTCGCATCTATCCTATGACCCCTCACGCAACGGCTTCGTGGTGCCAAATACCTCTCATCGTGGTCGCCTGCATCTGACCACTACAATTCAGAATCAGAATCAGTTTATTCAATACAAAAACGGGGTTAATTACATGGTAAGTATATACAGAAGGAGGTCCCGTAGTTAAAAACTGAAATGGGACCTCCTATGCATGATGACAAGAATTATTAATACAAACAATGGCAACATGTAAAGTTTACGATAATACAGGTTTTTAAAAGACAAGGCATAAATAAAAAAAATTAAAAAATGCAAAGTTTAATGCAGAAGATTAAGGCTACAGATTAGTCAATAATAGGTAGAACTACAATTGGTCCTTTTCCAAGAAGATGAAAAGAATGCAGGAAATAAGTAGAGAAACGTAGTTCAAGTAAAAATGTTAAAAAAAGAAAAAAAACATACTACACTGAAAAATGAGAGTCGGATAAAGATAAAAGAAAGCGCTTAAGTTCTGTATGAAACCTGTAACATTTTAACAATTTTAAAGGAAATGGTAATGTGTTCCAGAGAGATAAAGCTGAAAAGTGTAATGACTGCTTGCCGTAGTTGGTGCGAACGCTGGGTAAAATGAAGTTCATACTCTCTGAAAATCTTGTATTATTTGTATTAATAAGAGACGTCGTTGATATGGTGGTTACTGGAATATATTGTTATTATGTTACTGGACTATTATTGTCGGTAGCGGGTGATGTTGGGTCGAACCCGGGTCCTGAACTTGAGACTGAAACGGTTAGCCTTCTTCTTCTTCTTCCTGGGGTTTATGTACCAAAAACCATTTCAGGTTATGAGGCACACCTCATAATCCCACCACCTAGTGGAGGGCTCCGGATTAATTTTGACCACCTGGGGTTCTTTCACGTGCACTACAACGCAAGCTCACGGGCCTTTTTGCACTTCGCCTCTATCCAAATGCAGCCGCCGTGGCCGGGATTAACGGTTAGCCTTGCAACTGTTCTTGAGGTAGTGTGTAGAATTGAAACTGGGCAAACGACGATATTGGGCGAATTGAGGAGCGTTCATGCTAAGCAGGAAGCA
>NW_023605645.1:0-60001 GCF_013339745.2 Dermacentor silvarum
CATTGATTGCGATAGAAAATCAGTGGAAAGCTATACGAAGTAAGGATAGTAGCTTTATTGGCTGTATAATCTTGTAAACACAGTCATACTAACTAAATTAACAGGCATTGTGCCACGTGCGCACAAGCAAACAAACACACCACACTCGATGACCGCGGAAACTCGCTGTCAAAACGTTGGAGTGAGGAAGCGCGGCACAGCAGCGAGCGAATGAACCTTTGTGCCGCCTTTCGCATCAACGCGAACTAAGCAGCGAAAGCACAGCGCGCGTCGGACTCTGTCCCATTGTCATTTATTGCGCTCCACAGCCTGAGCTCGTGCACTGGGTGAAGACGAGTATAGAGCGGCTCTACATCTAAAGACACTGTGACCATCAACGCAGGCCGTCGTAGATGGCTTTCAAGATACAACGGCCCCGGCACGCGCGGCCGCCCGGACCTCCTGGAGTAGAACCCCCCCCCCCCCCCCCCCCCGTTGCGGAAGACGGCAGGCGGCGCGCTTCCTTCCCGCTTTCCTCCCTTGCGTGCGCGAGTTTGAGCAGTGATCGCCGGCTCACCCTCGCACGCTTTCACTTTATCGACCTTGGACTTTATACGGAACCCCACGGCGACGGCAGAAATACGCCTGGAGTGTCCATATAATTGCTATCGCAATAAAAAAAGTTCACCCTTAGAAACAAACTTGAGTATACCGCTGCTAATGCATTGTTTTAGTTCATCTTTTTTTTTTCGATGTCTTTTTTTTTTCTTCTTTTCGTGTTTCTTTATTTGCAGCCCGTGGCGGGAGTGCGTGTGCATGCACGTGCGAGCGAACGCCGTTGCGCGCCGCGAAGCATGGACGTAACGCGCAGAGTGATAAATTTTAGTGGCCGAACTTATTGCGTAACTTCCACAGCGTTGCACCTGATGTCTTCAAACACGCATTTCAGGTGCGCCGGTTGCCCCCATATAAGTTTAGACGTCTCTGTATTCTGGAGAAAGCCGAATTTTAGATACACCCAGCATGAAGCTGGCACTTTCATTGTCATTTATTGCGCACCACAGCCTGAGCTCGTGCACTGGGTGAAGACTTGAGTATAGAGCGGCTCTACATCTAAAGACACTGTGAGCATCAACGCAGGCCGTTGCAAGAACTTACGTGCAGTCCAAGTCATTGTGGGCCGTTCAGTCGGAGGCCATGACAGCGTGCTGTGGGAAACAGATGCGTTCAGATATATGCATCTCGTTCTTGTCCGAGTGTGCACACAAGAACGCTATTATGAAGCTTTAGTGTACGGCTGCGCATTAACAGTGTTCTTGAGCCAATTAGTTCTGCGCAAGCCCGCAAGGTGAAAGAAAGTTCACGAAAGGGAAAATTGTCATACGCTCGACTGTATAGCCCAAAGATACAGTCGATCAGTGCAACCTCTCCCTTCCTCACACAGAACCACTTCTCTCTATCGGGTGGATGAGACTACCTCTTGCAGGCATGCATCGAATAGCACTGAAGATATTGTTTCCCTGCCTAACAGCCTTTCTTGACCTGATTCGTTTTCACTTGTGTTATAAAAAAGGAGTATGGTACCCGCGATATCTCTGCAGATATTTACCAAGATATTCACGTATATAACTTTTGAAAATCCACTTTCTCAATTTGTGTCGCACCTATAGGCATTATTCTCATCTCTTGATGTCTTATAGCAACACTGGGTAATGGTACGGTAATAGCAGAGTCCTTCCATGTTTGCGGAATTTGCCAGACTGGTGTTTTTTTTTTCTTTTTGTAAATGCAGTGATATTTATTTTTTAATAATAAAAAAAGCCTCGGTCAGCCATTTGTGCCACCACAGGAAGCTACTTCGAGAACTAAAGTCTCGCCGCTTGCCTCAATTCTGCGTTACCTTTTGTGACGGTGACGACTTTTGTGGTCTCACAGAGGTGCTACTTGCAGCGTTACTTTCCCATCAGTGTCTGTTGGCGTAAGAGCGGTACAGCTTTTCTCGACATGAAACATCAGCGGCCCCGATGGGCGCGTACCTGTGTTCGTCATCCGGTTTACTGCGTCCCGTTTTGGCGTCGTCAGTCACCGAAACGGACCCGTGGTGTGCGCTCCCGGCGAACAGCATCACAGCCAGCCAGACCAGGCAGGCGAGTAGGAAGAAAGCGGCCACGCCAGACTCGGGGAACATGGGCACCGTGCTCTCGGCGAACTTCCACATGTCGACCTCGACGTTGTCCGCCTCAAATGTGGGCTGTCCGCCTTCCACCTCCCTCGTGTCGAACTGCCTGCCTTCCGGTTCTGGAAGTCCGACGTCCAGTTCTGGAAGTCCGGCGTCCATTTCTGGAAGTCCGGCGTTCAGTTCTGGAGGCCCAACGTCACCCTCATATGGCGTCTCGAGCTCCATTAGATTCCACGTGTTCTCGCCCATCGTGTTGTTCCGCTCGTCGGCCTTGAAACGTGCGCGCGGGGGCGGAAATCAGGGGCGGATCAGGGGCGGAAATCACTAAGCGAACGAACAAATTTTGGCCGGAGAACAATCTTACGAAAAAAAAAAAAACGTATTCACAAAGCTAAAACCGTTCGTAAGCTCAGCGAGCTTTCCCGCCTATGCAAAGACGAGCGCCGTACAAAAGGCGTGTGTAGGACCATTATATATATATATATATATATATATATATATATATATATATATATATATATATATACAGGGTGTTTCAGCGAACACTTCCGAAAATTTTTAAAGGTTGCCTGTGGCATATAGCACAATTCTAGTTTATGAGCTGGTCTACTCGAAGAGGCGGACATTATACTTGCACAAGAAATTGAAATGCCTAGTCGAATAATTAACAAAAATTTACTAATTAAGTTTCTAACTAATCACCTGATGGCCCATATTGCAATTTACAAATTGCAGCCGTGGAGTTCGCAAGGCGATCCGGATCCACTTGGAACGAATTCTCGGGATGACACTAGTTTCGAGATATTAATTCCCGAACTTTTCGGAGAAATGCATTGGCGTTGCAGTTAGTTTCTTAGCAAAACGTCGCTTTATGCATTGAAGCACAAAATTAACTAGAACGCCAATGCATTTCTCCGCAAATGTTGACCCATTCGCGACCGACGCGCGAATGGGTCAGGAGGAAATTCAGCGCCGGGCCCGTCGGGGCGCGTCGGAAGCCACCGTGGGTTACGTTGGCTGCTCCGGTGCGCTCGACGAGAGGGGTTCGTTTTCGCCAACGTGACGTAGCGAGCGCGCGCTCGCGTTACGTCGGACTGTAAACGGCCCTTAACGTGGACGTGCCTTTAAACAGAGCGATTATCGCAGCGTCATCCGGCGAAAAATCGGCACAACGTACCAGCGAAAAGTTGAACGAAAGGAAATGGTTTCGTCGCCATGGCAATTGGCAGATATTCCGCTCGCTTATCGCGCACAGGACTGGCGCGAATTATCTACCTTGTCGGTTTGAGTATATACTGGCGAATATAATAGGACTAGTTGAGCAAATAGTCCATGGACAATACTAACTTAACCGATTTTAGAACCAGCAGACGATTTGCACAAAAGAAAGAAAAATTCATCGACGATTACAATACTCCCCAATGCAAAATTTGACCCTGCAGCTTTCCCGTGTTTTCATTTTGCGATATATTGGCCAGCGCGGACAATCTGTCTCGTGCAGTACATTTCAAACGGAGTGAAGTGTGGCGCGATTGCCTCGCTAACCGGGATATCGCGGTAGGCAGCGCGTGGGTGACGAGTGGGCGCGATCACAGCCGCCGCCGCAGACAGACCTCCGCTCATGCAGCACTTTGTTTCCATGTACGGTATCGGTGGACGCGCTCGCCGCATGCCATCGGTGAACGGACGACGGCGCGCTACTCTGGCGCCATCTCGTAGTAGTCGTCGCCGCAGAGCTTGTCTTGCGCGGCACTACGCTTTTCTTCTCACGCTTTCGCCATACTACAGTGTACTAGATTGGGGGAGTGGGTCCAACGCAGGCACCCCGCTGAGGCTTTTTTTTTTTATTGAAAAGTTGGTGGGCCGTCGCTTTCTCCCGAACGAGCGCGCGCCGGCCGGACGCTTGTCGCGTCGGAGACCCTACCGTAGCTGCATGGAGCTTTGACAGGCGGATACTCGGTGGCGGTAACACTGATATTATTCCCCACCGATCTATCGTAAATAAAATGGAAAAAGAGCGGCGGAAAGAACGCAAACGACGCAACAACGACGGTGCGTCGAGCAGACGACAGCAGTGTTGCCAAGTCCGGCAAGGCGGCGTAGCCAAAAGCTAGATATGTTGTAGCCCAAATGTAGCCAAACAGAAAAAAAGTGCAAAATAACTCGTAGCCAAATGTAGCCATTTTTATTTGCACTTTTATTTGTGTTTACATTTTCACATTCGACTACCGCAATCCCTTTTGCACAACCCGTCGTAACAAAATGTCCGTGCCGCCGTGACCGTCGGCCCTTGATAGCAACAACAGCGACATCATGCTTGCACAGAACACTTTTTGGTTGGCCCCGGAAGCTCTTAAGTTCCAGGGAATCGCTGCAGAGCGCGAAATGAGGGCTTTTATTTTGTGACAGATAGTACTAAGTTATTATTTTTAGTTATTTACAGTAATAATAACTATGGATTCTGCTTTTTAGCTGTCGAGGACGCAAAATAATGTTCAGCGTCATCGATCTGCCTACGGCGTAGAAGTTCAGCTGTCCAGCGATCTGCGACGGCGACTTGCTCACGGCTTCCTTTTTATGAGCTAAAACAAGTATTTCGTGCTACGATATCTCGCGTTATTTGTCTCATCGTCTAATCTTCTTTTCTCGTTTTTTTTTCGTTTTTTTTTTCAATTAGCTTGGCCCGGATTAGCTGGGACACACACTACCTATATAGTGTCCATTTACATCAACCTGGCCGCCATCTTAGGTCTCTAGCACGCCAAGAACATGCGTTAAGAAAAGCGACAGGCAACAGATGCCACTCACTGTCTGAATCGATGTAAGCGAAGCTTTAAAAGATTACTGCGCAAAATGGCACACCAGTGTAAGAAGCGCGCAGTGGTTTTCGGCGACGAGCACGTCCCGAACTTCTCGCTCGATATGGTTCAAGCCGCGACGGCGCACAAAGAGCAAAGGTAAACAACAAATTGATAACAGTGGTAATGCTATAAAAACCGGTTACTGTCAGAAAGCAAATCATTTCGATGGCTAATAAAATTTTAGACTAGGGTCCCCTAAAATTTGGACCCCAAAGAGCTTTGCGGGTGTTAGCGTTAGGGCATGCAGGTGTGAAGAGTTTTGGAATAGGCGTTTTGCGTTTGCGGATAGCGTATTGCGCTTGTAGCGTCAATACGGCGTCAAAGAAAAGCTGTTATAAATATTTAAATAAATATATGATTATATAATAAGAAGAGAATTTAGACTTTCAGGTTTTTGCATTTATTTACAATTTAGAAGTTATTCTAACAGCAGTATGCAACTTGTTGCGCTTAGTTTTGAGTAACCAACTTTACGTACTTTCACCCAGCCAAGTCAATCCGTGTTAGGACTACGAGCCATGATATCGACAACTAAATTCGGAATAAATGGCATTTAATGAATCAATCCTCATTACACGTGTTAGTTGAGAGAAAGCGATAACCGCAATCACTTCTTCTAGCGTACGAACTTCACGCGTTACCACGAATCGAGCCCAGTTTTGTGCTAGGTTAGAGCCGTCCCTCCGATGGGCGCCGCCATGATTGTTGACGAAAGCTTTTGTGGCAGCTTTTGGGGCTCCCGCTAAATCGATGAAATCGCGTGCTTGACGCAAAACCCAAACAGTTTGCGTCTTGCGCATGTGCAGTGGCTTCGACGCTATTTCTTTGGGGCCCCAAAACGTTTGAGGCCTCTATTCTAAAACTCTGTAATAATTTCTGGGATTTTCCGTGCCAAAAGCACGATATGATTGGGAGGCTTGACGCAGTCGGGGACTCCGGAATAATTTTGGCCACCTCGGGTTCTTTAATGTACACCTAAGTCTAAGTACAGGGGTGTTCCTGCATTTCGCCTTGATCGAAATGCTGGGACTCAAACCCGCGTCGTCGAGCCAGCAGCACGACACCTCACAAGCTAAGCTAACACGGTGGGTGAAGTTCATGTGACGTGGTGCACTATGTCATCGTGGCAAACATGTTTTGATATCAGCAGAATGAGTATCTGCCTCCGTGACGTTACGGGCACGCAATCTAGAAAAGCACCAAAAACCCACCTTTGGCTGGGGGTCTTGCTCCCATTCTTTTTTATACGGTCTCGCATACTTGGCCCACTTCTCCATGTTTGGATTCACCTCTCTGAGGAGAATCCGATCTTACGTCAAACTTATCGAAATGAATCTCGAATGTAAGCACGAAGAAAAATTCATCTAGCAGGAAAAAGAAAATGGCAGTAAAGCTTCGCTCCAGAAACACGGAATAGGTCGAAAGCTGTGCCCGGCGCGATATTTCACCCGGAAGACATGGCCATGAATACCCTAGAGCTTGTCATCCACCCGTGCTTCTCTTCTTTCATGTCGGCGCCACGATCAGCCGAAGGCCCCGACCCCATGTTATTGCTCTCCCTTCCTGAGCATAGCCATGTTAGCACAGTGTACTGTGAAAAACCCACTACACCCAGGTTCATCTCGATGCCCGGGGATCGGGTGCCTAACGGTCAAGCAGGGTGTACGTTTAAGTGCATCAAAGATTAAAGCCACCGGCTCAGACAACGGCGCAGAGAGGGAAGGGAAGGGGGGTCATTTCGCGCACGCACACACGCACAGCCACGCGGCCGGCTCAGCTAACGAAAACATAGGCTTCGAGATTTGCTTCTACCCGATCAGAGCCACCTCTGGAGCGTGGATTGGGGCGACACTTATAGCCCAAACAAAGCCAAGTCGCCGATTTTCAGTAGCCCAAATATAGCCACATAGCCAACTCGTCTAAGTCGACGCCAAAACTTTTTTTCCCTTAGTCCAATTTGGCAACATATAGCCAAACCTGGCAACACTGGACGACAGCTACTCAGCCCGTGAGCTCGCCTCAGCCAATGAGCGCTGCCGAAACAGCCGGAGCCAACGTTTATTGGTCGGATATTCTGAATAAGGCGACGGCAGCGCCGCCACAATTTCAACGTTTTTTGCTTCACCCTCGGCGCTTGCCAGGACGTCCGTTGGACCCACTTCCCCATTCTAGTACACTCTAGCCATACCCTTCTCCTCCGATTTCCGCCTCATGGTTCTGCTGCACCCACCTCCTCCGCTTTCATCCTCGCGCTTTCTTCGCTATCGCCGTCTTTCATTCCCCGCTGCGCTCCGCGTTCGCTCTTTCATCCTTCGCTGTGCTCGTTCGCTCGGTTACGCCGAGGGACGCCGACGCGAAACGCAGGAACGGGCGCCTAAGAGCTGCGCCCTAAAAACAAGACGTCATTCTTCCGATCGTGTCTCGTTGCCCACTACCGCTTAACGAAGACAGTGACAGTTTAGGACAGTGAGTGACCAAAGTCTGACGGAGCCTGACAATGCTATATTCTTCCTTGGTAGTTGGTATTCTTCCTTCACAACAGTGGTTTCAGAGGTGTAATATTTAAAAAAAAAACGGCGCCCGAAGTCAAATGCAGCTATAGGACACAAGAACTGCTCGTACATGGGCGTCTCCCTTGCCGGCAATCGACGCCACCAAGTCTCCGGAGATGCCCGGGAAGCCCTCTAGCGGCGACGGCACGTGCTCTTCGAGGAGAGCGATGACGCCAGGCTCGTCGGGGATCTCCTGCTTAGGCTTCTCGGACGGCCGCCTGCGACTTCCCCTGCGCACGGCACTCAGCATGGTCACCGTGGCCACGGAGCTGCGCTTCTGGCTGCCCGGGTAGCTCAGAGGCCACGTCACCGGTCCGCTGACGCGACCGCCCAGCTCCAGCACGTCGTCAACCTTCAAGCGAGCACAGCAGAAGTTCGTCACGATACTGAAGCCAAATAGAACGTTTAGGCGAGTCCCTTCAAACCTTACTTCTACAAACCGAATTGCTTCAAGGTATCATACTTGTTTACCACGTCTCCAGATGAGCATGGATTCGTGGCGTGGTTTATTAATCTAGACCAGTACGGCGACGAGAAGGCAGCGAAGATGCATCTTATTTACGATCCCCAGAATACTGTCGCTCGGGATTTCCACCCGAAAGCTTAATTGAGGGTGCAATGTTGTGGTATAACTCTACTGATCGATTCTCTTGGTGCTTACAATAACCGGCTTGCAGATGGCCGTGTGGCCGTTTACTGTGTTTTCGTATTTTTATGCTGACAAAAATGCGATAGGACGTAGGCCGCCACCTTCGTTCATAACAAGCGGGTTTGTTCGATAATCACGAGCTGCTACATAAAGAAAAATCAGTGAA
The DNA here is from genome assembly GCF_013339745.2 of Dermacentor silvarum. Lineage (NCBI taxonomy): Eukaryota > Metazoa > Arthropoda > Arachnida > Ixodida > Ixodidae > Dermacentor > Dermacentor silvarum. Next base: position 8,387 of record NW_023605645.1, read on the forward strand.
TTCGTTCAAACCTTCTAGACGGGTAGATTTGAAAAAAAAAAAAAAAAGATAACTGTGGGCTGGTGTGCCCACCACCGGATACAAGCAGGACATGTCCAGTGAATGAAGAATGCGATTATTGTCGACGTTAACTCATGGGCATGTCGGAGCAAAAAATAAAGTCGCAATCGTTTAGATACTTATATTAAAGCGAAGCTATTTTTGCAATACCCTCCCGTATCTGACGTGCTGCTGCTGCTGCTGCTGCTGCTGCTGCTGCTGCTGCTGCTGCTGCTGCTGCTGCTGCTGCTGCTGCTGCTGCTGCTGCTGCTGCTGCTACTGCTGCTGCTGCAGCTGCGCTGTTTGCTGTCTGCTGCTAGGTATAGGTTTGTATCTCGGTGGATATATTTGGGATCGAATATACAGGGTGATCAAAGTTAAGTCGACAGGTTTTTTTTTTAATTAGGCGCTTAAATGTACGTGAAGACTACCTCTACACTAAGGTTATGCGCCCAGGGGAACACAGAATGAGGTGGTATAATTATTGATGTCGGTGGCTTAATTAACTAAAATTGAATAATTAACTTTTTAGTGGCTGCACTAAGCAGGCATGTTTGTATTGAAAAGTTAGACGCAATCGTGTTTCTACTCAGTTTCATTTGACAGAATTCTTCTAGCGCATCCGTACTGCGAGATATCGAACTGCGAAGTTTAATTGCCGTTCGCATGATGACGCATGCATGCAAGACAGTGAGGACTGGCGTTAAGCTCCTCCCTTTTGTGACGTGCCTGCTGTGTACGGTGTTTAATATGACGACGGGGTGGAGGCATAGGCAAAATTGATAACTCGTCTATAACACCATCACGCATGCGCATACGAGTGCTAGTGCCAGGAAACGGCTTTATATAACCCCTGCGTACTGACCGACAAAGTATAAAGTCTAAGGGGGGAAGGGGGGGGGGGGGAATAGGGACCCTTGCTTCATATACAGGGAAACGGCGATGTGAAATGAGTGACTTTGTGAAAGGAATGAAAGAAGGTTTTCTCCCTCTCCAAAGCATGACGCAACCAACATGCCGGACTCGTGCGTTTATATAAGAAACCACAGGCGCAACACTTAACTCTTATCTGGTAACATTCACAAATTAGGGACACATCTGCACATTTGAGGATAACAGATGTGCTAGTTTTGATGTATAGAATATTCTTCGTCAGGTCTCGAGGCAATATTACTTGGCGCCTGGCTCCATGTCATTAATGTATAACATAGCGTTTTGCGACGATATTATTTCACGTCTGATTGATGTTTGTCAATATGTGAAAAATATAACGAATACATCCAAGCCATTAGGCTGTCATAGTTAAGTATGTAAGAGCTCGGCTGTTACATTTAAATGTCAACATGCACGCCTTGTAGAGGTCACCAAGAGAGAGTACTTCAGCTTGCAGATGCGCGACCCGATGCAAGCACCGAGAACGATTCGAGGCGCTAGCCAATCAAGAATAGCGCTAGCCTTCGCAATTCCCCTAGCAAGTGTGCGAGGAAGTCTGTGACCGCCAAACCGCAGACGCGCCGAATCGCGATCGGAGAGCCGGTTCTGGTCTACGGGGGCAGCCACTTGTCCGTCACCTCTCTCACGGCGACGACAGCGGCGATGTCGCAGCAGCGCAGGGTACATACAGGGTGTTTCACTTTACTTGGGCCAAACATTATGCAAATGCTACGTAGCTGGACAGAACCAAGCTAACGTTGTCTGCCGTCGCTTGGAGATACTCAGATTATGTTTTGCATTCCGCTTAATTAGGTAATTATTCTTAAATAATTAATCAATTTCTCAATTATTATAATTAGATGAAAATCATCAATGAGAAAATTGTAGAGCAGCATGAGAAACTTCCGATACAGCTTTCTGTTGTTCAATACGTGCTACATAAAAGTGTTTTTCCGAGCGTGAAAGAAGCCCGCGAATACACGCAAAATTGCCGCGCGACTGGCCGCTAGAGGCGCCTTGCGTGTATTCGCGGGCTTCTTTCACGCTCGGAAAAACACTTATGTAGCACGTATTGAACAACAGAAAGCTGTATCGGAAGTTTCTCATGCTGTTCTACAATTTTCTCATTGATGATTTTCACCTAATTATAATAATTTATAGATTGATTAATTATTTAAGAATAATTATCTAATTAAGCGGTATGCAAAAACTAATCTGAGCATCTCCAAGCGACGACAAAAAACATTAGCATGACTCTGCCCAGGTACGTGGCCATTTGCATATTTTTAAAGTTTGGCCTAAAGCTTTTAAAGTTAAGTGAAAACACCATGTATACCATATACACCGCACGCCGGGGGCGATAAGTTTCCGCTTCGCAGCGCAGTGCTTTCTATACAGAGACGTGATATGTTTCTGTGCGAAATATTTGCCGGACTGTGGTCTGCACCTTGTGTATTATCCTCAGGGATCACTTCGCGCTTAAAATAAGCTTTATGAGATAGTCTGCACCCGCTGTATAGTCCTCTAGAACGAATTTCGAGTGAACGTAGGTATTTTAGCTTGTTTGGAAACAGCATACAGTATAGGCAACCACACATTTTATTGTCAACCAGTAAGAACCTGGGTCAATTATTAGACGTCATATGGGAGGTAATTCTAAATATTACTCTCGTCAGGGCTTTTAGAACAAAGCAAGACAAGTGTGTTGTTCCGAAGCATGCTCCGATCTTAAAAAGTAAACTCATATTGTATAGTCATTTCCCATATTGATAAGATAATCCGCATGCCGCCAAATTTAAACTTATACAGTCCACGGACTACTATATCCTGAAAGATAGGATAAGTGATTATGCCCCTTAAACTATTATATTCACTCCGAATTGCTCGCTAGCCTTGGGGCTGCAATAGTTTCGATTGCTACTTGGCCGAACCTAATTGAATTCAGGCGTGCCTGGCTAACCTTCCCAAGCGCTTAATTACGCAGCCGCTAATAAGGCGAAGCGTGGTGCGCCCACGTCTGTTCAAATCCTCGAAAGGTATACATATTTAACCTGTGGTAACGAGCTCTCCTCGGACGGGGCTTCGCGCACCAGGCCCCTCCACAGGCCTCCACACATGTCGCATCCGCTGCCCTCTGGTGTGGAAGACTCCGACACAGCCGCCAGGGAAGCCCGCGAGTGCTTGCTCGCGAATGCCCTCTTTGACGTCGCCTTGCGCGCCGCCGGCATTGCTGCCGCTCCCGAGCTCGTCGCCTGGAACGAGAATTGCCTAGACTCGGAACCGGGGTGCTCCCGGGCTGGTTCCGACGGCAGAGCGCTCTGCACGAGATGCGCGCGATGCGAAGTCTTGTCGCGCTGCGCTTTTTGTTCGCCAGCGGGTCCTGCCGCAGGGCGCGCCGGCTTCTCAGCTGCTTTCCTGCTGGCATTTGACCATAACCTGCGCTTACGTTCTGTGGACGACGTCGTCTCGGGAGGAAAGATATCGTCCTCCGGTACTGCATACGGCACCGCAGAGCGCGGCTCGGGGTACATGGCCGCCAGGGCCATGGAAGCTCTGCGAACCTCGCTGCTGGCGAGAGCTGCCCTCTTCATTAGCTCAGTGGCCAGGAAGTCTCGTCGGCGCCGCTCCGTCTCGGTGTCATACTGCAGCCTCCTGAGCGCCAGCGAAGCTACCCGAAGGTCCTCGGCGACTGCGGCCGTGTACTTGATGTGCTGCGTTGTGTCCGCGGTGCAGCGGGTTTCCCACGGCTGGTAAGGCCTCGAAGCGCTCGCGGCACGCCGAGGGCGCTCTGCAGATTCCTCCCTCCAAGAAGAAGAGCGCCGGCTGCGAGAAGTATGCTCGTAGTCTTCTCCCTCTGGTTCCCAATGTACATCATCGCCTATCGCAACGTGTGACCTGCTCTCCGAAATGCCCCTCTGTGAACTACGCCGCCTGTAGCGGGGACTGCTGTCTTTCCAAGACTCTAACGGCTCAGCGCTGCCGTGGACCTCTTGTGAGGGTGGCAGACTTTCGTAAATTGCTCCCGAAACCGTCTCATGGCCGGCAAGATCATAGTCTCGTGTTCGCGATGGCCTCCTAGATAACGATGACCGAGAAGCTTTCCTAGGCGGCAGTTCCACTGCGTGCTGGGGCCAGCTTCTGGACGGCCTTCCAGAAGCCGCTCGAGACATCTCCCTTTGGCCTAACGTGGGAGACATTGATGGCGAACTTGCAGGCGATTCGCTCTGCCATATTTGCGCGACGGACGTTCTTTCAGACGCCAACCGCGTGGGGAGCACTATAGAGAGCCTTCTCTCTCGCTGGGCTTGCTGATCAGCTAAGGGGACTCTCTCGTAGAAGGACTCATCCGCCTGGCTGTCTTGCGAGTATGATGTTGGCCCAAAGGGCCCGCCTGGCAGACCGGTCGAACGCGTGAAAATAACGCTTGCTCTTCTGCTAGGTGTCAGAATTGATGCTTTCGAAGCTGATAAGGGGATAGCCTGAGTCACATCTCCTTGCAAAATTCGTTGTGGCTCGGCATAGATTGTCTCCTGGTCTAACGTCATTTCTGACAGTACCTCATTTGGAACAGTCATTTGTTTGCTAGTTAATGCCTGGCCTGGGCCTGGGATATCCTGACCAGGAAAGGGCTGCGATGACATATGCTGGCCTAGAAGTACTTGTGTCGGCATGGGCTGGTCTGTAAACGATGCAGTGTGTTCCGGCATATACTGTGACGCCATAGACTGAGTAGGCGTCTGCTCCTTTGGCATAGGTTGCGTTGACATTAGCTGACTAGGCAATGAATGACTAGACGCTGATTGACCTTGCATCAATTCAGTAGGAGTAGGTTGAACAAGCGTGGACTGTCCTGACATCAGCTGACTTGATAATGAATGGCTAGGCGCCATATGACCTTGCATTGTTTGAGCAGGCATATATTGAAAAAGCGTAGGTTGTCTTCGTATTGTCTGATCGACGGTTATCTGCTGATCAGCAGTTTTGTGATCAGGTGTCGGCTGACCGAGAACTGGCTGACCAGGCACTGGCTGGCCAAGATTCGGCTGAAAAGTCATCGGTTGCGTTTGTTGACCAGACGTAACGGATGTAGGCTGTTCACCAGCGGGCGCAGGTTCACCAGGTATCAGTTGAGAAAGGCCAAGATGTGGAGGAGGTGGGGGCACCTCGGGACCCTGAGCGGTCGGGAACGGCAGGGGATGTAATTCAGAAGTGGCCTGAGGTGCTGCCACGGGCCCCGCGGCGGGATGTTGCGTTGCGTCCGCCCGCTCGCCGTAGCCAAAAAAAGCTTCCAGATGCGAGAAGACACCTGAACTGGGTGCCGGTTGTGGGGCGCTCGCTGGCTGGATCGCAGGCTGCGCGGCTAAAGGAAGCGTGCCCGGCGGGTAGTTGAGGTTCGGCTGCTGGATCGCTCCTGAAGATGAGCGCTGGAGAAGTTCCACGGGACTGCTGGGCAGATGAGACGCGACCGGCTCTTTTTTCTTCTTCTTCTTTTTGACTTTCTTGCCCTTGATGGCGTCCTTTGCTTCGCTCCCGTCCAACTTTTCCGCGCCCGCTTTGGGATGAAGGACCTTCTTGGCCTTGCCATCGGACTTGCTTTCTTTGCTGGAGGACTTTTTAGGAGCCTTCGGCTTCTTCAGCGAGCTTGTGCTGCTGTCTTTGCCGGAGGCAGCTTGCGAAGCTATCTTTCCGGCGCCGTCATGCGTGGCTGCGTCGTCGACGACCTTCCTTTTCTTCTGCTTCTTCTTTGATTTTTTGCCACTCGTCGATCCATCCTCCCTGGGAACCTTCAAGGCGCTCTTCTTCGGTTCTGAGTCCACTGGCTGCTCCTCGCCTGGCTTGGCGTCGCTTCCTTTCACGGCTTCCGCCATGGCAAATCGCAGACTGTGGAGCTGTGAGGAACGCTGGCTGCGATCACGAAGGCAGAAGAGAGATCGAGGTATTCGCGTGCGAACGTTCTTGCTTTCCTTCTTGTTCTCGAGAGGTAATTACCCACTACGATGGAAGGAACAGGTTAATAACGTTTTATAAATCAAACTAAAGCATAGTCCGGCGTTCTTCCTATATAGTAAGCCGATCTTCCACCCAGTGTAATCAGTTCTTCGATATGTCCAATTGAAGCATAACTGCGAGTTGGCCTAGTTGGAACAGATTCATTTTCTTAAATTTTTGTGCGCAAACAAACAGGGACGAAGAAAAGGAGACACAAGGACGAGCGCTTTCTAACAACTGATTTTTATTATTGAAGAACCACCGGCTTAAATACCCACAGATCTGCGCGATCCTGTCAATAGAACACGTCAAGAGCGCATAAATAACGCTTGTCATGGAATGCCGCTACGCGGTCATCATAAAAAGCAGCAATGTTCATAAAACAAGCACAAAAGGCGAAAATGCGTTAAAGATATGATGACAGGAGCGAATTCTCTTTATCTAACAATGAAACAGAAGGATGACTGATGCATTTTTCTTTTAGTTTTTCAATCCAGTGAGCTTCCACAATTTCTCTCGCGGTTTGATTTTTATGCCTAAACAAAATGGCGGTGATTCCAAGACAAGGTGAGCACGCATGTTCTTCACAATGCATCGCCAAATGCGTACTAGGGCGACCTTTGAGACTAGACAAGTGTTCCCTTAGTCTTGTGTTAACACATCTCGAAGTCTGCCCTACGTACACATGACCACACGGCAAAGGAATCTGATAAACAACCAGTGGCGCACCGACGGGGGGGGGGGGGGGGGGGATTCGGGGGTTGTAACCCCCCCCCCCCCTGAGGCCGACTTAACCCCCCCTTTTGTTTAACCCATTTTCTTTCCTTAGGCATTTGAGTACTGCAACTAAGATGTAAGACGCGCAATCGTCTGCACACTCGCAAAAAGCGCATTTTTTTGACAATTTGCCGTGAAGAAATCGAAATTAGTGCTGTTTAGATGGTATTGGCGAACTGTCAACCCCCCCCCCCCTCCCCCCCCCTGGCAGAGATTCTGGGTGCGCTACTGTAAACAACGTTCATCTCGCAATCGACAAATTGGTTCTTACGTGGATGTTTTATACTACATCCTTTCTTAGCATCATCCTTACTTTCAAACTTACTTTTGACCTTAGAACATACACTACCTATTTTGTTTTTTGCCGAAAACACCACTTTTACTTCGTAACTCCCAGCCACCTTCTTAAGTCTGTGTGAAAGGCCATGAACATACGGAATCACTGACACCTTAGAAGCTAAATCTTTCTCTCTTTGATTACTTGTGCATGATTCTTTATCCTGTTTTAGTTTTTTCATTAATCTAGAGCATGACGCCAGTATCACAGCGAGCGGGTACCCAGCCTTTCTCAACCGATTGACTTGCTCAAGAAATGCAATGTTTACAGTGTGATAACATGATTTCAACAACGCTGACCTGAAACATGAAATGACTATACCATTCTTCACAAGCCTGGAATGGTTAGAGGCATGGTTCATTATCGGTTTTCCATCTCGGGGCGAGAATGACCAACACACATGTTCCGGTAGAAATTCTAACTTGACATCTAGAAACTGTAGCTTATTATCTACTGGTACTTCAGAAGTGAATGTCAAGCCCTTGCCCAGAGAATTAAAGGATTTTACTACTCTATTTCTGAAAACATCTTTGTCTACATGACAGCCCAAAATCAAGTAGTCATCTACATATCTGTATACCTTATATACTACATCTTCTAAATCATTTTCCAGCTCTCTGTCTGGAAAGCATAAACACCTTCTAAATCTTTTTCCAGCTCTCTTCTGGGAAGCATAGACAGAGAGCTGGAAAAAGATTTAGAAGGTGTAGGGCAGACTTCGAGATGTGTTAAAACGAGACTAAGGGAACACTTGTCTAGTCTCAAAGGTCGCCCTAGTACGCATTTAGCGATGCATTGTGAAGAACATGCGTGCTCACCTTGTCTTGGAAGCACTGCCATTTTGTTTAGGCATAGAAATCAAACCGCGAGAGAAATTGTGGAAGCTCACTGGATTGAAAAACTAAAAGAAAATGCATCAGTCATCCTTCTGTTTCATTGTTAGATAAAGAGAATTCGCTCCTGTCATCATATCTTTAACGCATTTTCGCCTTTTGTGCTTGTTTTATGAACATTGCTGCTTTTTATTCTGACCGCGTAGCGGCATTCCATGACAAGCGTTATTTATGCGCTCTTGACGTGTTCTATTGACAGGATCGCGCAGATCTGTGGGTATTTAAGCCGGTGGTTCTTCAATAATAAAAATCAGTTGTTAGAAAGCGCTCGTCCTTGTGTCTCCTTTTCTTCGTCCCTGTTTGCGCACAAAAATTTAAGAAAATGTCCAATTGCTTCCATTCCACGCAGCTTGTGAGAGAACCAACAGGAATTACGCCTGAATCCTCGAATACATTGGACTTCATTTTTTCTACACATCCAGAATACATATCTCCTATAACTTACCTCCCTTTTTTGAGTGATCATTCGCTCCTACACTTTAACATCAACATATCCTCTCTTCGTGTCCAGCGCAAACATAAAACAATTCTTGACTGTAAAAGGGCTAGTTTTGGCCTTATGAATGAAAAAGTGAGTGAATCCCTGGACGTTTGTTTTCAGACCTTTGACCTTCGAGATGTTCAAGAAAACTGGAGAATATTTACTGTAAAAGTAAAGTAGTATCGCACAATAATGCACCATGATTTACCGAAACGCATAAACGCCTCTGTAATAATAATAATAAAAAAAAATGTCGGCCCTCCCACTCCGTAAAGATAGCTGAAACGTGCGGCACCGGTGTGTATCACTGCGTTAATCCCGGGCGCAATGCCTTTCCAGGGGTTCATTAAAGTGTTTCTCAATTATGAGATTACACACACGTTCGGCGGCGACGGAGAGAACGACGTCACTGACGGTATGTACCCGCAGTCCGCCGTTGTCGCTTGCGTTCGATGTCTCGAGTTTGCTCGGCGGCGTGGTTAGCAGCATTCGCCCGCCCATTACCGCTTGCGATTCTTCGAAATTAAATTGCTTCAATACTTTATATGTCCGTTACGGTAAGACCAGTGGCGTACCAACTACTTCTCGTGTGGGGGGGGGGGGGGGGGGGGGGCAACCGCAAACGATCTCTCTCTATCTCTCTCTCTCTCTCTCTCTCTCTCTATATATATATATATATATATATATGGGTATATCGAATTACTTTTACAATAAGTCAAAAAGCCGGGAAATGCGTCTGTCAGTACTTTTTCTATTTAAAAGACATAAACCTATTTATCAATCACACATGGTGAACCATGCAGGCCCACACATTATTTGACTTCGCATTTATTTCTTGACGCTATATAAAATATACATATAATACAGGTACAAAAGGTAGTGAGTGCCCAGAGGTCCCTGATTCCGCCCAGTAGCAGCAGCGTCGCGCACGTCAGAAAATGCACTTTTGTTACAGACGACGTTGCTAATTAAACAAAGAATTGTACTCTAAGTCTGCATACAGCACACATGTATTGCTAGTTAAGGTAATATTATTGTAGAGGTTATACACAACGAAGTAGAATCAACATAAATGACTCCCAGTATTCGCAAGAAAAAAGGCAGCAGATGTGTGCGACCTTGGAGAATTACTACCAAGTTTTCAGCGAAGCTGTTTCTTTCGAACAGTTTCTATAAAAGTTTTAGTTTCCTGCATTATATCGCATAGGTAAAAAAGTTGCCGAGCACTTGTTGGAATTTTTTAAGAAGCCAGTATTTCATTACCATACGTTATTTATAATTCTGCTTTGTTTGCAAAACACATTCATAAATGTTAAATAATATATAAAAATAAATGTTAAATAAATAAATAAAAAGATGATAAAAGCCTTGTCAAAAGGGGGCGACACCCGCAGGACTTGCAATGCTCCGGACAAGGCTTCTATCATCTTAAAACACACTAACCAACTGACAAGAGAAATCGCTGATGCCTACAATATACCGATTAGGGGCAAGGCATGTATCAGCGAACCGTCAATCGCTCTTCATGACAAGGAATTTCATTACTTCTGCAACTTGATTATGCCTAGTTTGTCACCACGGCCTCAATGTATCACTGTGTCTTGCGCATGTCATGGTTCTTTGAATCTGGCATATATGTTAGACGATCCTTCGATAAAATATCAGTTGAGAGTCAGCGCCGTGTTGTCGATTTCCCTTCCTTTTGTCCGTGTCTCGTTTGCGCTGTTACGATCCTTACGATGAATATATGTGCGACTGGACATGGCAACTTGGGCCATTGGGCATGTGCAGCTGGGCATGAGACACTACGTATGTGAACAGTCTTGACCAATTCTCCAGAATGGGTTTGTGCCACTGCGTATATGTATAGACTAGCAGAACAAGAGGCAAGAAGTGAAGTCGATAACAGAAACAATCGGAAAAAAGTCAGATACAGAGTAGTGTAAAAGTTGGCATCGAAAGTAGCCGAATGAGGAGGAAGAATTGAGGTGAGCAGAATGTGACCAGACTGTGCACTGATGATGGTCGTTTTCTGTCGACGGACGCGAAAAACTCCCCGTGATCCTGGCCATATATACAGCTTCGCTGTAAAAAAGGAAGGTGTGTCACTACACTTCTTCAATTCTTCGCATTAACGTCAACATTTATCGTGAAATGGGTCCTGCCGGAATCTTTATTTACTATTACTATTGTTAGTATGGTTCTTGGCCAATCCCCCAGAGTGGGTATGTTCCACTAACATCTAGCATCTGCATCTACACCCAGCGTGCATTCAGCCAGGAGCGTTGAGCTATAGAGAAGTTTTCGGCTACACAGGAATGAAGTATTGGGTTCTGCGTTGGTGTGTCACTACATTGCTTTAATCCTATAATCTCATTAACGTCGACATTTATCGTGAAATGGGTTCTGCCGGAATCTTTATTATTATTATTATTATTATTATTATTATTATTATTATTATTATTATTATTATTATTATTATTATTATTATTATTATTATTATTATTATTATTATTATTATTATTATTATTATACGTGCGTCACGTGCCCAGGAACAACCTCATGGTTGTTCCTGGGCACGATAAATAAGTCATTGATGCCACGTCAAGTCTGAAGAAATGTGAACGCCTAGATAATTTACTATGAACACTTTTTCAATGGCCACGTTATTAATAGTGTAAAAGCAAGTTTGTGGTACGCTGGTCGTGGTAAATGTCATGGCGCGATGGTGTTAAGCAGGATTGGGGTGGATTAAGATCGATTAAGGTGGATGGAGGAATAAGGTTGAATAGGGTGAGTTAAGGTGGATTAAGGTGGGTTAGTATGGATTATAAGGTCGGTTAAGGAGTATTAGGGTGGATGAAGGAGGGTTAAAGGGCCCCTAAACCACCCAGAGGTCTAAATTTAGGTTTGGCATCGTTGATCGTGACGGCATTCAGAACTCGATGCGCGTGTTTACTTGAAATGTTAAAAAAATATCCGAGATGGTTTAGGGACCCTTTATGGTGAATTACAGTGGGCTTTACAAAGGCTTTCGCCTTCGCGTCTCCTAGGCGATAGCTTAGGACACCTGACTGACTGACTGAATAAACTTTATTAAAACCAGCAAAAGGTGGTGGCTGGACCTAGGCCTCCCACGTGGGGACGTCGAGGTGTTGCCTCTTCGCCGCCTCGCAGGCTTGCTGGGTCGCCCATAGTTGGTCGTCGAGGTTGGAGCTACGCAGAGCAGCGTGTCATCTCGACGAGAGGGTCGTGGATTAGTGTCGGGGTATTGTTGTGTACAGTCCCAAAGCATGTGTGTAAGTGTGGCTGGCTGTGTCTTGCAGATATGGCACGTGGGATTGGGGTAAATGTCTGGGTAAATCTTGTTGTAAAGGTGTAACGAGGGGTAAGTGTTGGTTTGTAGCAGGCGGAAAGTTGTAGCCTGCGCTCGGGATAGCCTGCTGTGCGGGCCGGGGAAAGTCCTACGCTCTAAGTAGAAGGATTTCACTACATCATTGTAGCGTGTCAGGCGATCCCTACCGGTGGGGGCAGCCTCCCCGTCTCCCGCGCGGTAAACGAGCCCTCGCGCTAGGGAGTGGGTAACCTCGTTGAGGTTGGGGAGGTGCGGGTGGACGGTGCCTACATGAGCTGGGAACCAGACGAGTGTAACCTGATGGTCGGTTGAGCGGGGTGCTTGTTGCAAGATGCGCAAGGCTTGGTGGGAGATACGGGCGTTGATGTAGTTGATAACGGCGGAGCGGGAATCAGAGACGATGGTATGGCATGTTGGGTCTAGTGCGGCTAGCGCGATGGCCACTTCTTCAGCTTCCTCAGCGTGTGGGGTTACTAGGCTGATAGCATGGTGGAAGAGCCTTCACGTGTGGTGACGGCTGCAAAGCGGGTACCGTGGGGATATTCGGCGGCGTCGACAAAACTCACGCCGTCGTTGCGAGCAAGGGCTTTGGTGAGAGCCGTGGCACGTGCTGTGCGGCGTGCGCGGTTGTATTCGGGGTGCATGTTTCTGGGGATAGGGTCGGCGTGAATCCAGGGTCGTATGGTGGAGGGGATCTGGTGTTTATGGCCGTGTTGATGGTGGTAGGTAATACCGAGCGAGGTAAGGATGTGGCGGCCCGTCGCTGTGAGTGTGAGTCTCTCCAGCTGAGAGCGGCGTTGGGCCTCGATGAGCTCGTCCAGTGTGTTATGGACGCCTAGTTGAAGGAGAAGGTCAGTGCTAGTGTAACCGGAGAGGCCGAGGGCTTGTTTATAGATACCGCGTAGGAGAATGTTCAGTTTGTTTTGTTCAGCCTTGTACCAATTTAGAAACGCAGCAACGTAGGCGATGTGGCAAATTACGAATGACTGGATTAATCGGAGGAGATTCTCCTCCGATTCTCCACCCCCACGGCGGTTGGAGACCCGCTTCAAAAGTCTCATGGTGTTGAATGCATTGACCTGGATTTTTGCGGGGGCCATGCCATTCGCTCCGTTCGCCTCTATAAGCATGCCGAGCACACGGATATTGGTGACGAGGGGGATGGGGCTGCCATCCGTGAGGTGAAGCGCGATGTCTTCGTATTGGCGTTTAGCGGTGGAATGTTTCGGACGGCGGCCGCGGAGAGTAGGCCTGTAGAGGAGGAGTTCGGACTTCTCGGGAGAGCAGCGAAGCCCAGTGCCTTGGAGATAGGTCTTGACTGTTTCAATGGCGGATTGTAGTGCCGTTTCCATTTGGCCGTCACTGTCTTGATGGGCCAATATGGTGATATCGTCAGCGTAGATGGTGTGGTTGACACCGTCTACTTGCTGCAACTCCTTGGCAAGATCGATCATGACGAGATTAAAGAACATTGGGGAGATAACGGAGCCCTGGGGGGTTCCCGCGCTGCCCAGAGTCCGGGCGTCGGAGCGGAGATCCCCCACCGAGAGGAAGGCCGTGCGATTAGACAGAAAGTCTCTGACATACTTATAAGTGCGCGCACCGAGGTTAAGGCGTGAGATGCGGTCGAAAATTGTGGAATGGGCTATGCTGTCAAAGGCCTTTTCGAGGTCGAGGCCGAGTATTGCTTCAGTAGTGCGGGTTCTACCTTCAAGTATATGGTGCTTAAGTTGTAGCATGGCGTCTTGGGTCGACAGGTGAGCCCGGAAGCCAATGACTGAGTGAGGATACGCTGCAGTGTCTTCCAGATGAGTGTTAATTCGGGTGAGGAAGGCATGCTCCATAACCTTTCCCACACATGAGGTTAGGGAGATGGGGCGAAGGTGATCGAGGCTAGAAGGTTTGCCAGATTTGGGAATAAGGATGACCTTTGCTGGTTTCCAGGCTGGGGGAATTACACCTTTACGCCAGCAGTCATTGATATAATCTGTAAGGTGGGTGACGGAGGCGTCATCCAGGTCATCCTCCATCGTCATCCGGTCATCCTCCAGCGTCATCCTCCATCGAAATGCGGCCGCCGCGGCCGGGACAACGCTGGCGTGATGAGGTGCACGGGTGCTTGTCCCAAAGCGAAATGTTCTGTGCTGCCGCTCTCTTCGCCATTTCAGTTGTGCCGCGCCTCCAGAAGTCAGAACATCGCATGTCGTATACCATCAGGGTGTCAAACGGTAACCGGAACTGAACTCGAATTTCATGAAAGGCACGCCGCCATTTTGAAGCTGAACCGCAACCGAATGAAAACTCACCATTTTGAAATTGAACCATAACCGGATCAAAACTGTATACGTACGTACGTATAGAAACGTACCGAATCGATTCGGCCAGCAGTTCAAAACAAAACGAATTATTGTTCCGAAGCAGTTCATTGAACGGTTCGGAATGGTTCCGCGCAATATAAGCAAGCGCTTAATTCGTAGCTTTGCATGTCACGGCTGTCCGTTAACTCTTTTCACGGCAATCCCGTACGTGGGCGCCGTCATGTTTGATTACGTGGTGACGCGTCCATTGCTTGCCTCAGCTGTCTCTGTTGCCTCCGTATTTACAATGCCTGTGTACGACGCCGATGCGACTCAACAAACCTCTTTGTCGGCGTATATATCACGAGACGGTGACTGGGTGGATGACGAAGCTTTGGCCACAGCTTCAGAGGACATATGCTAGCGCTATCGCAGCTCATTACGCCTTGTCTAAACGATGCGAGCAGCGTATACGGTGCTAAATTGTACTAGAAAGGAGTCTATAAATACATTCCAAGCTGTCCAAACGTCCTGCTTCTGAATTAAGTCAGGATCAGTGGGTTTTGCTCGTCGTTTTTTATTTGGCTAACAATTTGAAGCAGCGGCTTGTCATGTACGATATCTGACTCAGTAACGTTCCTCGGCGCGGTTTTTATCCGGTTGTTTATTTTTCTGCCTAATCGCTCGCTGGTATGCTCAATTGCGGTATTTTTGTTCTCAGTTGCCGCACAAGGCTTGGAACATAGATGTTCTGTTCTTTGTAATAGCTAATTGCAGCAAACACGTATTATCGCTATAGCCATTCGCTTATTTTGTGTACCTTCACGAAACATACGTGTAGCAGTGGTCCGTGAACTTGGCCACACAGATTCGTTCCTTTTTTAATATAACAGTCCAATTTTTTGTCACTTGAGCTTCGCAACAGAATGCCTTGCACCTACCCGTAGGGTGTCCCGCGTAAGTTGAACCAAACCTTTGAAATAGGCAAATGTCATGTAGCTGGACAGAATCAAGGTAATGTTGTTTGCCGTCGCTTCGAGATACTACATAATATTGTCTTAATTAATTAATTAACTTCTAAAATATTATAGTTAGACGAAAAGTGTCAATGAGAAAATTGTATAGCAACATGAAAGGCTCCCGATATAGATTTCTGCTTCTCAATACGTGCTACATAAAGGTGTTTTTCCGAGCGTGAAAGAAGCCCGCGAAGTGCCTCGAGTGGCATGCAGTCGCGCGGCAATTTTGCGTGTATTCGAGGGCACCTTTCGCGCTCGGTAAAACCCTTTTATGTAAAGCTGCATCGAGAGTTTTTCATGTTGTTCTTCAATTTTCTCATTGACACTTTTAATCTAATTGCAATATTTGAGAAGTTGATTAATTATTTAAGACTAATTATGCAATTAGGCAGAATGCAAAAAATAATTTGAGTATGCCCAAGCGACGGCAAACAACATTACCTTCGTTCTGCCCAGCTACGTGCTATTTGCATATTTTTAATATTTGGCTTTAGTTACATGGGACAGAACGCCCGCGTGTGCTCGAAGGCCCGACCCGAACCCCTGGCTTCATGCCCAGTTCAGGCTAGAGGGCATCAGGTCCGGGCGCAGCCTGTCAAAAATCACTTTGCCCGACCTACGCAGAGCTCAAATCCAGCGCTACGAACACATTCTGATTCAGAGCCCCGCGCCCAGAGCGCTCGGAGGCGCTCTAACAGTCGAGCTGGGAGCGCGACTACAGTGCTTAGAATAGTATATTCTAGGCACTACAGCGCGACTGAGTTCTTAATCCCGATTGCGTGACTCGTCCTAGAGTGGCCTAGAATATCTCTATATCTCTCTGAAAACAGCTAACCGCCTGACTGGGGCATTGCCTCCGCGATTGCAGACGACGCAGATTACGCGTGCACAATCTCGAAGGCCATAGCTGATGCAGGCTCTCTCCGCCTCCAATCTCTAGCGCATCGAGTTTTTATACTCTAGAGGGCTCCGCATCGCTGCTACATTGGAGTGCGGTAGGAACCAGTCGAATCTCATTTATTGCCACTCAGGAGAGAAAAGTAGATTAGTCATATTGACGACTGTGAAACAAAACTTTATCGCAAAAAAAAAAAAAAAAAGACTTCATCCTTCGAATTCGTATATAAGCCGCAACAACACGCATTGTATATATATTTTATATTCTGTCGCATTTGTCTATTACTGATTACATGCCACTTTCAACTACTATGTTTAAGATACTAATTATCACGCCGATTTTAGCCCACAGAAGCATCGCTTCCAGATAAATATTCGTGATGCAATGCGCATTTTTTCGCCACCACTGGCTAGCCTAGGCTGTAGTGTTCTAGAATATATTATCAATAACATGCCTAAGTTTGGTAGATTGCAGTTATGGTTTAGTAATGAAGAAACTCGTGCACCACACGACGTACGTGTCTACTGTAATCACACCAACCGTGCCTTTTCCTCGCCACACTGTATACTTTAACATATCTCACATATCAAAGGGTCAAGAACTTGGCCGGCGTTAAACGTGTGGTTCGCATATTGCACGTCGGCTAAACTTGTAAGGTTCACAAAATGAAAACTCGCGGGCTGTCACTGCAGCGCAGTACGGCGGCACTGGTAGCACCTTGCTGGAGAACTGTTGCTCCCGTAGTAGCGAGAATGTAACGGAAGTGATGTGACGGTTGCACTTCATGCAACGAGATTTTAAAAACGGCATGGGCCGATGTGTCAATTGGGATGTAGACGATTAAACGTGAAGAGGTAACTTGCAGGTATCTTCGTCGGAATACGAAGGAGACGGGTTATAACAACACGCCTGTGAAGCATAGTAGCAATGGGTTGCGCGTCACTAGCTACGGTAGCTTGCCGGGCTTGCCCGCTCCTCTCAAAATCGCCAATCAAAACAAGGATGGCGCCTTTTCTTGGGTTGCGCCCCTTTGCGCAACGAAAAGTAGTTCCCCAAATATCTGTATTTTTTATCGTATACAAAACTATTATCGTGAAACTGTGATAGTAACCTTTAACAAAACACTGAGTCATATTCGGCTGTTCAATTTAACCAGCAAACTGCGCCGTTTTACTCGATAGTCGAAGAACGGCGTGGCCCTTTGCAATACTCCGGCCACCCCGTGCATGTGTCACTCACGTTGTTGCCCATTCCCATTAGGTTGGGACTGGGACAAATTTTGTCCCCTCGAATCGGGATCTAATTTTTTCTCGCAGGAGTAATCGGCTTCCAAAGTGAGTACAAGAAAGTTTTCTACACATTGTTCACGTTGCTTTAATGATGACGAGCTGCGTGAAGTGCTGTTCGCGCTGTCGAGACGGGCTCGCCGAGTAGAGCCGGTCAGTCCTACGCCGGCCCTTTGTTTTGCCTGCCCTAGCGCGCGTTTCACTGAGAGTGAACGACAAAGATTTACAGGAGTCCGCGCTCTCCCAGCCAAGCCGAGTTGGGAAAGTGGCGGTAGGATGCAACGCAGCCGAGTGTAGTTGCAGCAGCGGTAGTACCTAGCGTGCGATGCTAGCGAGGCCTAATTTGGCAGTTCGCCTTTTTGACTAGCGCCATGGCGGGATAGACGCCGGTGCACTTGGGTAGCGTGCGTGCTGTGCTTCCCGGCGACCCGGGTGCGTCCAGTTAAACTTTGTGCGGCGCTCGGGGTCCCGCTCGCGATTTGGGGCGTCGGTGAGACACCTGGCTTGCGCGTCATCGGTGGCGTTTCCTTTTCATTTTCGTGACGCAGAAAACGATGGCCGAGGGTAACGGGGACGCAGCGACGGTGGAGCCCATGGACGAGTCGAGCGCGACGGAACACAGCGCCGATTACGCCAAGCTTGTGGGCCACGGGCTTCAGGAGAAAGTGGCTGCTCAACTGGATGCCATCTTCCAGACGGGCAAGCTGGCCTACGCCGACTTGGATGAGCGCGCGCTGGACGCGCTCAAGGAATTCCCCGCCGACGGCGCCTTGGCCGTTCTGAAGCAGTTTTTGGACAGCAGTCTGGAGCACGTGTCCAACAAATCTGCCTACCTTTGCGGCGTGATGAAGACGTACCGGCAAAAAAGCAAGCTGCCCGGGGCGTCGGGCTCGGGCGCCAACAAGGGCCCGGACGAGGAGAAGATCCGCGCCATTCTCGACCGTACGGGCTACTCGCTGGACGTGACGACGGGTCAGCGCAAGTACGGCGGCCCACCCCCCGGCTGGTCGGGACCGCAGCCGAGCAGCGGCTGCGAGGTGTTTGTCGGCAAAATCCCCAAGGACATGTTTGAAGATGAGCTAATACCCCTGTTTGAAAAGTGCGGGAAGATCTGGGATCTTCGGCTCATGATGGATCCGCTCTCGGGCCTCAACCGGGGCTACGCCTTCATCACCTTCTGTAACCGCGAGGGCGCCCACAACTCTGTACGCGAGGTGAGTATCTTGAATCACTCTGCACTCCCCGTATGCTCACTGACTGTGCTCTTTGCTCGCCCCGCAGCTGGACAACCACGAAATCCGTAAGGGCAAATACATCGGGGTCACCATCTCAATCAACAATCATCGGCTTTTCGTGGGCAACATCCCAAAGAACAGGGGCAAGGAGGAGCTGTTTGAAGAATTCTCCAAACATGCACGTGAGTGTTCTTGTGCAGATTTTAAACTCGCGTACATAACAGTTATGCGCTTCTTCGTCACTACATTGAGCAATAAAGTGCAGTGATAAAGTGCTCTCGTTTCACAGTAATCAGGTGAATTAAAGTTAGGAGGCTTCTCTAGCAGATTTTGCTGGATTGCAGTGGAGCTGATGCATTCTCTTGGTTAGGTTGTATTGTTAGCCAAATTATGTTACTGTGGTACATTACTGTTCGTGCAGCTCAGGTTCAGCAGTAATTCATGGTGCCATACAAATACTGCATCAGCTTTGTTTTGAGCTGCAGTGTACACAGTGCGTTGGTTTGGATGTGGAGAGCAGGTCTTCATAGCTGGTTGAGTTAAAAGGTCTCGATGGATGGTGTGAGCCACACTGATAGACTAAGCTTTGTTGTGTTTGGAATTGACTATTAAGTGTAAGTTCTACTGTAAATGGTCTTCCAGAGATTGGTCTTTGAATGCTCTTTCGCCCTTTTGCTGTTGCTATTCGTAGTGGTGCAAATGTGTGCATGCTTTTATGGCAGCATCTCTGCTACTCCAGTTATTGGTTTCAGTACTGACAGGAATTACCTGCAAGCAGTTCCCAAAATTTTTGATGAAGGATGGCAGTTTTATTTAAGACTGGCTTGACCTGCATAAACAAAAGTGCTATTTATTGTAATGCCTTCTAAAAGCCATAGACATTTCAGCAAGCCAAGAACCACAGTGGGGCAATAACTGTGTTCTGTACTACTCAATGAAAGAAAGTGCCATGATAAGTTGCACTCATCACACATTTCAGATGAAAAAATGGATTGAAGGGCTGGTCACATGTGTACTGAGAAGTCGAACTTGGTCAACGAATTTGTACTTATTCTGTAGATATGTGCCTCAGTGGCAGTGGCATTGTGCTGCTGAGCACGAGGTCACGAATTCAATTTTCTTCCATGGCCCAAGCTGTATTCTGGCCAGAACTGAATGCAAAAACACTCATGTGCAGTGGGTTTGGTGCACAAGAACCCCAGGTGGTCCAAATGAATCCAAAGTGGCATTACTCATAAACCACTGCACACTTATGGAAAATTAAATGCAGTAATTGTTTCATGGAGGCATCTGTAAGCACTTTGCTCTGTCATCCACAAGTGCAACAGTATCTGGAACAGCAGCACAAAAAGGTAGAATGCTTGAATGTTATAGCAATGCATTTAAACGATTTCTTAGAGGAAAGTACCATTACTGATGTCCCACAAGGGTTCTGGATGTGGTTATTCCTTAGTTAGTGTGCACGAACTTGCCAAGGTACTTGGTAGTGGTGGTCAGATTTGCGGGATTTTCCTTGAGTTCCTCATTCAAAGCTTGGTGTACTGAAACCCAAAGCGAGTAAACCTGCTGTAGACCACCACCACTTGTTGCATCTACAAAAAATCAGCATGACTTGCCTTCATGGATATTGCAACTTGCGAACCTAGAAACCTTGGCACAGAGAACAGCCAGGAAGTTTTAATGCAATTGGCGTTCTTTGGGGACTTCAGCCAGTTTGCGGTATTCTTTATGTCCGTTTTCCCGCGGCTAACTGTTTTCCCGCCAACTTGGGTCACTGGGTAGTCCATGGTCTAATGGGTAGAGCATCGGGCTGCTGCACTGAGGGAACCGGGTTCGAAACCAGCCGTCGGACCAACTTGGGTCACTGGATATGTAACACTGGGTATGTCCGCTCTTCAGTGAACCTCTTACACGCCAACTTTGGTCACTGCGTATGTGCCGCTCTTCGATCAACTTTTTTGATGCCAACTTGAGTCACTGCTGCACGCAAGCAGCATTGGGAACTCGAGGAGGAAGTAGACTCCATCTGGCTGAATGCACCTCTCATACATGACGCATCTTGGCAGTGGCAGTTCAGTGTGGCTACATTGCTTCAATGGTAGTAGTACTAAAGCACTAACATTGGCATTCATTTTATGATGGGCTCTGCCACAATTCTTCCGATACGAATCTAATGAAACACATCTAGGGCTTGATCATGGACTGGAATGCACTTGCTTACATGGCTATTGTAACCTGCTTCACATTAATTATTACTTGCTGTTTTACTATGCACTGCTAAATATAGCATTATATTCAGCATAAATTTTTTTTTTTCATTTGAATTATCTACTCTCTTCTTATGTGTCTGCAGTATTGTAAAGTAATAAATAGAAGCTTAGAATGTTTCTGCATGACAGAGGGTTGGACTGTTGCATTGGACTGTTGCAATGGACTGTTGCATTGCTTTTGGTATTGAGTCAAGAATGCTGGAAATGCTATTATGAAAAAAACTGCTGCATCTCCATTCGCCATGCTAACGGAAAGAAAGGTGCCTTGGTTATTTAGGAACATTGAACACACCATGGTAACATGCAAACAGCCAAGAGTGGGAATGGGGGGGGGGAGAGCTTCCACCACAGAAAAGTGCCTATGTGGCCTTGTGTCCAACCGCCCTTCTTGCAATCTCTATTGGCAGTGCGGGCAGCAAGATCTGCACTGCATCTAACGATGAAACGCAGAGTGATGTGTACTGCAGATGTGTATTGGGATTGCTCATTTATGGTGACTTCTGTACCACTGCAGTGCTTCAGCAAGGCAGATGTGAATTGTAAGGATGGGTTGAATATGGTTAAATGCCACTGCATTCTTGATCTACCTCTGTATTGATCTGCACTTAGCACTTGTTGGTTTTCAGTTTTGTTTGCTGCTCCTGAATATTATCTGTACACATGCACAACAAAAGGTTTGACTGTCTGCACCTCGCAGACATGTCACATTGCTCTTTACTTTTCATTACTATATTACAGTGCGTGGCAGCTGGCAACTGCAAGTAGCTTTACACAGTAGCCTCTAGATAAGCCAAATATTTTAATATACTGAAGAAAGCCAAAGCATTTGGTTGGTTTTTTTCATGGTTGCCATGTATATATTAAAAAAAAGCCCCTCCCCCTTCTCCTTTTTTCCCCCCTCTGCTTTTATTCAGTCAATTACACTTTTATGCTACCTGCAGTTCCAGGAGTGCCTTGTAGTGGTGCCATAGTCAGCGATGTTGAGCTTGGGCCTGTAACGACTGTAATCAAAAAAATATTTTTTATTCGTGGAAACGATTTAATATGTCTAAAAAAGCACATCCACACCTATAATCTGTGCAAATGTTCTTCACAAAAATAGCAAATTCGATTCACACAAACATGCAAGGCGTTTCCTGAATGTAAGAACGAAAGGTACTGTTGTCTCAATCCTCAGAAGTCTTGTTGATGGAAAACACTGAAACTTGATATCACTGTCATCAGAACTGAGATTGAGAGCTCATGATTTAACGGGTTTGTTTGTGGACTGTTCAACATTCTTTCTACTTCAGGGCAATGAAGTTTTGGAAAGTGCACATTTCCTTTTTGTATCAACACCACATGCTGAATTATTGGTGCTTCTCACGGGGGCTGCCATTTTGAAGTTGAGTGTAGCCGGTGCAGCAACCTCCACTCAAAGAATATCTGCTGGACGTTGTGTGCCATCTGGCATTGTTTTTTACAAACGCAGTGGAATGGATGGGCCAGACCAGTCTCCAGGACTCTACTGTAAGGCCACGCATCTTTGAACGAGCTTGGCTTGTCTTCTATATTTTCTGCAAGTAAACCCCTGAAGAGCTATGCTTGACTTCCACACGGAGAGGGTTAAGAGCAGAAGGAAAAAAATGTTTTCATTGCCATGAGGGCCGCAGCATAAGTCGCAACTGCTACCCGAGCAAGGGACGAAGCAACAAAATGAAAGCGATAATCATGCTATCATTAGACTAGTCGGGTAGGTGGGCAAAGGAGTTTGTAAATATAAATATGCAAACTTGTGATTGCTGTGCACCATGCTTGTTCCAAAAACAAAGGTTGCACAATTCAGATACCTTTTGTAGTGCTGTAAATATCTCCAGATGTGCAAGATGCAAATCAAGTTTTTAATACACCTTCACTACACCTGATGGCAAGAACCTTCCTCGAAAGACATATTGCAAGCAGTGCAGCTGGTGTGGCTCAGACTTGGCTAAGATTTTTCAATGAGCATGAAGGCACAGAAGGGTTCTCAAGCAGTCCGAGGCGGGTGTCTGTTCTTGTGTTTGCATGCTGATGCAACGAGAACTGCAGTCGAAGATCGCACATTGGCCCAAGTCACTTTCAGTCACCCAGTACAGAATTGGCTGTTTCAGCGTAAAAGGACTGGTATTTGTACTATGCATTCAAGTGCTGCGTTGCTAGTTTACCTGCTTGTTCACACAGCCCATACAGGGGCGGCATAGACCATAGGGTTTCTTGGATAAATTACTAGAATGAATTATTACAGAATTCAGACACTGGTGAATATGGGTGCTGCAAGTGTGGCGGTTCAGCTGGCATGGAAATGATAGTACAGTCAAACCTCGATATAACACAGTTGTACTTGCAGCGCAAAACTTCGTTATATTGAGAATTTCGTTATATTGAGGTTTTGTTAATTCAATAGAACTAAGATGGTGAAATAGCAATACTTCGTTAAATTGAGGTTCGTTATATCGAGGTTTGACTGCAATTTGTCTAAACTTTGTCCTTGCTTCAAGTGACTTTGACATTGCAAGTTGATTGTTTTTAACAATACATTGTGTAATTTTACAATTGGCAATGATTATGCACGTGGCATACACCCGCCGTGGTTGCTCAGTGGCTATGGTGTTGGGCTGCTGAGCACGAAGTCGCGGGATCGAATCTCGGCCACGGCGGCCGCATTTCTATAAGGGCGAAATGCGAAAACACTCGTGTACTTAGATTTAGTTGCACGTTAAAGAACCCCAGGTGGTCTAAATTTCCGGAGTCCCCCACTACGGCGTGCCTCATAATCGGAACTGATTTTGGCACGTAAAACCCCATAATTTTATGCACGTGCACAGATACTTATTGCCTTCATGTGTTTAAAAAAATAGAATTGCTTGGAAATTTAGAAAGATAGAGCATAATAAAGCTACATGGCACATGCATTTGACATGTGTACGTGCTAGACGAATCCGTAACGTCCTATTGCCACTTAGGTGTTCACATAACTTTCTCTCTTAATTGGTCTCTTTATATTAGCAAAATAATTAGCAATGCTAACCGCTTGTTAGGTTATCTCTGTCGCAATGTTTTGCAATTCCTCCTTTACAAAACTTGGTAAACTCAAGTATGCCGCTTCCATCTGGGACCCCAGCACTGATATAATAACCTCTGCCCGCTTTATTCTTGGAAACTACAGTCCTACTGCCAGTATCACTTTAATGAAAATCTTTACAGCTTGCGTCACTTGCCTGTCGCCGCAAGTTTTCTCGCCTATGTCTCTTCCACAAAGTATACTGCAGCCCTGCCCTGCACAATGATGTTATTCTTCTTCCATCATACATTTCCCCTCGTTTTCGATCATGCACAAAAGGTGGGAATAATGTCGTGCTTAATGCAAACATGTTGTCAACATGCTATCAATCATTTATACTCCGCACCTCACAGGACTGGAACCACCTTCCGGGATCAGTCTCGTCCACTGTTCACTATTCCCAGTTTCATAATGTTTCAAACACAAGTTTATTACTGTGTAACTAACCAAGTATGTAATTATGTTTGTTTTCGCTCAGTTGCTTGAATTTTTGTGGTTCCCGCTTGTTTCTCATCTTTTCAGCTAATATTGTATAACAGAACAAAGCTTGTATCATGTTTCTTTTTTTTTCCTGTGTTCCACTCCCCTCTGTAATGCCTCTGGCCCTGAGGGTAATACTAATAAATAAATAATACCCATCATTCCCATGGTAGAATGGTCACAACACCACATTTACATTAGGTAATTTGAGCAGAAAACGCTTATGGCGTAGACTAGTAGCCGACATTATCCGTCGCGGTATCCCAGTGGCTATGGTGTCGTGCTGCCGAGGTCGCACGTTCAATGCCAGCATTTCGAAGGGGGCGGAATGCAAGAATGCTTGTGTCACATGCATTGGGTGCACTTTAAAGGATCCCAGGTGGCCAGAATTATTCTGAAGCCCCCGTAATGGTGTATCTCATAATCAGATCGTGGATCTGGCAATTAAGAGCCCAGATTTTTTTTTAGCTAGCATGGGCAAAGCAGCAGGTGGCTGAGAGAGTAACGGTAATGCCATTGCACGTTGCTAAAATGCCGTGATTGTTTTTGGTATTGCATTTTGTTTGTGAAGTAGGCGTTGAGCAAT
This sequence comes from Dermacentor silvarum, assembly GCF_013339745.2. NCBI lineage: Eukaryota > Metazoa > Arthropoda > Arachnida > Ixodida > Ixodidae > Dermacentor > Dermacentor silvarum. The sequence continues at coordinate 33,341 of NW_023605645.1, forward strand.
CCCTGCAGTTTGAATATTCTTTTGAGCCGGACAACCTGGTATCATTTGATATGGGGCTAGTGCTTTTATACATGTAGCCACAACATCTCTGCCATCATGCATGAAGTACGAAAGGACCCAGAGGAGCACAGAAGTTCCTGACAAACAAGCCTGTTGTGGAGCGGCTGGTCGTACATGTGGCCATGCATATCCTACCTTGAGAATCGTGGATGCCAGGCACTTTTCAGCTTACAATTCCCAATTTGTAGGAATTTTCCTCTTGCATATGCCTGTTGGTGTTGACCAAGAATAATGTAAGGGGCGAGTAACAAGTGATGGTAATACACGTGCTCTGCTGTTTACATTTGACAAGTAGCTTTGAACACCGGCTCTCATTCGTTGTGATTACCGAGATTCATTTGAAGGCTTCGTGCCAACTTGACCTTTAGGTTTTTCCTTCTTGAATTCACGAGTCACTGACTGGTGGTTTTTGTGTAATAGGTGTGCAGTTGGGTTTGATGACCTATAGATGTGGCCAGAAGAGGAAGCTGTGTGTGGCCACAGTTTATTCAAACCGGCTAGTCACGAGGGTGATGTTTCTTCGAGAGCGGCAGGCGGATGTTGCTGCATAGGCCAAGTGCACTAGCGTGTTCTATCCTACACAAAATCTACACGTAAGAGTATTCTTTATAGGCAGTGCTGTAGCCGATTGTTGCACTGGCCCAGTGTGATTTCTTAGTATTCATTGCATTGGGCACCTCAGTGTTATTTGTTAAATAAACATTAAAGCTGATGTGCACAAACAAATTTTTAGCCATCCCATGACTAACACTGTCCCTTTGTTTTTCTAGCGGGCCTGACAGAGGTGATCATCTACAGTTCACCTGACGACAAGAAAAAGAACAGAGGCTTCTGCTTTCTGGAGTACGAGTCACACAAGGCAGCCTCGCTGGCCAAGCGCCGCCTGAGCACAGGCCGCATTAAGGTGTGGAGCTGTGACATCATAGTGGACTGGGCAGACCCACAGGAGGAGCCTGATGAGGAGACAATGGCCAAAGTAAAGGTCCTGTACGTTCGCAACCTGACAGCGGACGTGACGGAAGAGAAGCTCAAGGAGCTGTTTGAGGCACATGGCCGAGTAGAGCGGGTCAAGAAGATCAAGGACTATGCATTTGTGCACTTCGAAGAGCGGGACCATGCTGTGCATGCCATGGAGCAGCTTCAGGGCAAGGACTTATGCGGGGCCCCCATGGAGGTCTCGCTGGCCAAGCCCCCGTCGGACAAGAAGAAGAAGGAGGAGGTGCTGCGCAACCGGGAACGTCGCATGATGCAGATGATGCAGCAACGCATAGTGTGAGCACTCTATCCTCTCCCACCGCTGGAACTTGAGTGGTGGCCCATCAGTGGGGCCTCTTAGTAAACTGCCTCGTGCATGACATAGTAACACAGCCACCCACTGCAGAATGGATTCCATTGTGCTCCACCACAAAGTGTGTGCACCAGCTAAATTGGATAAATACGCACTCCTATGGGCAATTGCAACACGTTTGTTCGTGTTGCTTGTAATTGGTGCAAGCCTTGGTTGCTTCTCATTGTTGGATGATGTTCCATTTTAGGTGCACTCAAGGCTTTGCGTTAACTGAAAGCTTATTGGCCCTGCTAGTACTGACCTTCGTGCACGTGCCCTGGAAGGCTATGCGGTCGTGCAGCGTGGTCAGTTAAGGCCGTGCGTGATGAAAAAGTAGCACGCTCGTTGTAGTGATGTGCGTGCTTATTTGTTTGTTGCAGGGACGTGTCGGACTACCGCATGATGGGCTGCATGCCCCCGCCGCCGCCCCTTCGGGGGCCCCGGGGCGGCGGGGGCGGCCGGGGCCCCCCCGTGGGTCCCAGGAGTTACGGTGAGTGTGGGGGCACCTGGGGGCACGGGGGTGTGCGTTTTCCCGGCTGGCTCAACCCTGATCCTTGTTGGTCTCTGTGCTGCTCCGTAGATTACGACTATGACTACTATGGGTATAGCGACTACCGGGGCGGCTATGCGGATCCGTACTATGAGGACTATTACGGCCGCTATGATGACTATTATGACTACGGCTACCCAGCTGCGGCACCCCCCCGTGGCCGGCCTGCTCCAGAGCGGGTGGGTGGTTACTCTTTTCCTTCCTTCTCCTCCTCTTGCCGACGGTTAGCATATCCGAGCGGCCGGGAAAGCGGGCGCCCCCGCGGTGGTTGAGGTGCTCGCTCTCGGATATGGTAGCCCGGCGCGCGCCTTGCCCGTGGCCGGGAGAGCAAGCCCCTAAGTCGGTGGGCCCTGATTAGTGTGGTGTTCGTGTTGCAGGCTCGTGGTGGCCAGCGTGGGGTGACGCGTGGGGGGCGCGGCCGTGGGCGGGCCCCCCGCGCTCGCGCTGGCCGGGGGGCGGGCCCTGTCAGCCGTGGGGGCCGTGGGGGCGCCCCCCCCCGGGGAAGCCTGGCCGGTAAGCGCAAGTTCGACGGGGGCCACCAGAACCAGGGCGACTCAAAGCGCCGCTTCCACAACAGCAGCCAGCAGCAGCAGGACGACGGGCAGCAGTGGTACCAGGACTCCTTCAAAGAGACCTGGGGCTGACCGCCATCGCCGCCGCTCGTGTGTGTGTCTTCCCGCCGCCAAGCACTCCTCCTTCTCGCGGGGGGGCCGGACTGTGATGGACAGGCGACGTGTAACCTGACAATGTGTGGAAAATAAAAGTGGCCGTTTTAAAAACTTCGGGCATTCTCTTCCCTGCTGCATGACACGGCTGTGCACGAACAGCGCTCACAAGTGGACGGCGACGCCCACCAGGCAAAGGTTTGGTATCGGACAATTTTTTCCCACCTATTATAGCGCATAATGCTTGTTGAGTATGCCGCGCAAAGCGAACAGCTGTTAAAAATGTCGGCTGGTCCAATCGAATGCCGCGCACACCCGAAGGCCGGTACGCGCCGTTGAGATGTAGGTGGCGTGGACGTATGACTTGTTTTCGAGAGGTGAAAGTACTTTGGACAAGTTTTTCCTCCTGTGTCCATTCAACGTGTAGCCGCCTTGCAATGGCGGTTTTAAGCAAGTTGCTGGAAACTAGCCTGCCGTTTCGTTGCTATGAAATCGCGCATCCGTGGGAGCCTTCGTGCACTGCTAGCTGGGTGACATTGTTTTTCGACACCTTCAGCAACTCTATCAAGCTCTACAGCGTGCTCTACCTGGTCAGTGCGTTTATTTTCGATGACACAAGCTGACACGCTTACAACGAGAGAGAGAAAGTCTATGTAGGTCTGTAATGAGCTGTGTGTTCGCTAATACAGATAGTCGAACAAGTGTTTGATCGGGAAACGTTCGCTGCACCGTTTTTCCTCGTAAGGTGCTGCGTCGTTACGCCGTATGCACGAGTCAGCTGACCATGCGGACGCGCGTTGTAGTACGTCCCCAAGAGCCTTGCTAGCTTGCCGCGTACATAGGCAAAAACTCGCGCGCGCGTGTGAAAGGGACGCTGTAGGCTACTGCGGAAAACTCGTGTGACGTTATTTAGCGAATCTCCTGCAACGAAACTGCGTTTTGACCAGCCACGGTGACCGGACAGAGGATGAGGATATCTGTGAGGTTCGGTTAGAAATTGGCAGAGCTTAGGAAACGCTCATGCGTGCCGTCCGTCCTCTTGACCGCTTTTAGGCGCCTCGGGGTTTGAATTTAGGTTCGAAGCACGACTGGAGCGCCCGAGCGGTAATCTGAGGCGTCTCTCTTGCAAGCCACCAATGTGAATGAGATGCAACGAGCGCGCTTTCGTTCATGCATACCAAACAAGCGCCACAAATGGCGTTAGGTTAATAAAATATAGTTTGCGCGATGTCTTTCTGTTATTGATGTGATGGGCACTGTCGAAGATTACTTTCTTGCCTCTTTTGTCTCTTCTCACGCTAGCGCCGTGTGGAGCGTGTTATTTCGTGTCCGGTAAAAAACAATAAATTTACGGTGTTGCTTTGACTAGCGTACCATGAACGCGAATGTGAAAACAAAACAAAAAAAAATCCACCTTTGTAAGAACTGAGTGCGCGCATGCAGCAGCTCCTGGGAATGCGTTCAAATTTCTATATCTTGTGACATATATGTCGCTTGTTATGACATTTATTACTAAAACAGCAGGTGTTTTGCTTTTGGTATGATGTATGAATTTAACCTTGTGTAGAATCAGCTGGTCAGAACTAATGCTAAAAATGCGACAGAGGGAGAGAGAATAAACATCTTTATTATATAAATGAATAATGCGACAAAGCACGACATAATATTTTGCTTTTATAATGCGAGGGTTCGATTATGCAGCAAATCTACCCTACCTTATTGTACATATAGCTAAACCCATCTTTTTTCTTTAATAGCAATTATACCTCGACTACAGCTGCTTTAAAAATTGTGCGCAGCCTACACTCTGAAATGCTTGATGACATTAAAAACTATATTTATAAGTTATCGCAAAAAAGAATCCCCAGTTTTGTGTGTTTGCTGTGGTGGTGCGTGTGCATGCATGTACATGCTCGTTAGTGTTTGTGCTTTATGTAAGCTGAAAGGTGGTCTGGTTGATTGACTGAATGATGCACCACATATTCCAGTAGTAAAGTTTACAGCAGAATTAAAGCAGACAGAGGATGCTGGACCTACAACTAGGATTTACTGGAGAAAGACTGCTGTGGCCAATTAGCAAAATGGAAACAGTCTACCCATGATGCTTTCTGCTTACAAGGAGGAGGTTGTGATCACATCAGTGTCCCTTCTGTTTGTATCAAGGAAGAGGAGCATTATCTTTGTCGATTGAGGTTTGGGCTGACACACATGCTTGTTAGGTTTCATTTTTGTTCAGTCTTCATTCCTGTACACAGCAGCATTGCTTTAGCAAACTGTCATAAGTTGCAAGTCCGGCATCCTTTGTGTCTGCCTCATTTCTACCGTAAACTATTTTAGCCTTCAGAAAACATAGGGCATTACTTGACGTTTGCATATTGCGGAAGTGAGGCATCTCTTGCGACAGTAAAGGCCACGCGAGTAAAAGCATTATTTTTAACAATGGCTCATAATCTAGTACAGTTCCTGAATGTTACTGTTTGCTTTTGGTCCAGCAAAGCATTTTTCCATTAACAAGTTTGATGTCTCTGAAAGGTCCCGTTTACACTTTCCTCTTATCACTTGTCGATGCCTCCACTTCAAAGAGCAGGAGTGACGTACCCCTTCTCCCATTTCTCTGTGGGGGAAGAAAAAGAATACTGGCTGCACTACTTTGGTAGGCTATGTGGCAGCTGCAGAGTTCATGCAGGTGGCGCAGCTTGTTAGCCGCAGGACCTCCAGACGGGCATTTGCAGAGACGGTGCTGAGTAGTGTGCGGTCAGCATCCTTCCTCAGCTATAATGTGATGCTCTTCATGTTCGTCATTTGTGCGCTGAGGTGAGTAACAGTAATAGCAGTGGTGCACGCTCGCCTCCATCCTCAGGTGGGGCTTTGGCCGCCTTTATCTGCAGAATTCCACCTTCGTGGCCGGGCTTGCCTCGGGCTTTCTTTCCATTTTCGTCGAGCATCCGAGCAGGTAACGCAAGCCATTCTTGTCTGTCCAAGATGTGCTTTTCTGTGTCTATCGCTGTTTCATATTTTAAGCCACCATGCATTTCATATCAAATGTTTGGCACATCTTTTTTTTATATATATATTTTTTTTTTAATTTTCAGCATAAATGCCACCTGATTAAGTTAGCATTAAAGTATGAAACGCTTATATGTAGTGTTAGCCAGATTTCCTAGAGAAAAAGATAAATGAGATGCAAAAGTCCAATTTTCAGCTGTGCACTTGTAGTATCATATTAGTCTTTGGGTAAGAGATTAGTGCAAGTAAAAGACTTTTCTGTAGTAATGGTTGAAGTGGATGCTGAAGCCCAAGTATCTTGGTTCAAAGGCTGACAATCTACCGCCCATGCCACTAGCTGATAAATATTGACATGCACCATATGAAGTGGCTACTTCTGGTTGCAGTGGCTTGTTGCTATCTATTATTTTTTTCCATCTCATAAACAGACTGTGTCCCTAGGACTCAGTCTGTTACTGCACAGAATGCCGTGTTGCCTTTCAGGATACATAAAAAAGAAGAAAAAAATTGAGAGCCACTTGATGTCAGCTGCGTGCATAAGTGTAACTTTTGGGTGAACTTTCTTGGTGCTTGCTTATTTTGCTAGGAATGAAAATCTGAACTTGCAGTTCTATCAGCAAACTTGTGTGGCTCGTACATTCACACCTTCAAGACAGGGCCATCACTTAAAACATAAAGTGGAGTGGAGATTTAGGTGCACCTTTAAAAAAAAAAAAAAAAAAAAAAAAAAAACAAACAAGTGGTTGAAAGTATTCGGGAGTCCCGACTACAGCATGCCTCATAATCAGATCGGGGTTCTGACTTCTAAAATTTCAGAATTCAATTTCCTTATGAATGTGATGCTGGCATGTGGCAGGCTTGAGGCTTCACACATGGCAATAGTGCAGGTTCCTCCACTGGTGGACTAAACTTCCTCACTCTGTCATGTTTCCCATGGTCCTTTAAAGGTGTCGATTCCCACCTTGGGTGAATGTGATCAATATAACAACAGACGAAGCTTGTGGCTGTTTCACTTGTTATTATACTCAATCATATAATGGAATACACGGTTTCCACATTCCTTTTGTCACCATCATCATAGTTGCGACACACGTCAGACAGCAGGGTACACACTATGGGTGCGCTGAATGATTCTGCAAGCATGGGAGAAAACAATACCCACACAAGATTTGATAGGCAAAATGTGGGCATGGACAGGTGCGTTATGTTCGGTCTCTTGATGAAATCGGCAATGCATTGGCTAGTAAACTGCGTTTCATTGCCAGGTGTGACAAATTTTAAGTTTGGTAAAAACGGAGCATATGCTCGCAATTGTAGGGGATATGCTTACAGACTTCATTGGCATAACTTGAATCTATTTGCTGTGTGCATCTACAAGGATGACTGAGTGTGATGCTGGTGACAGAACATAGAGAGCAATGAGATTCCTAAGACAGGGTGTGAAAGTAATTGCTTAGGCTGTACAGAATTTCTTTTTTTTCTTCAACTGTATGCACGCCGTGGGTTTTTTGAACCGACTTAGACCCATGAAGTAGATGCCTTGAAACTCACCAGACATGTCGACGATGGCTGGTGTATTGCCAGGCTCTTAGTCCCTGCCCTACTTGTGTGGAAAGTGAGGTCATGACCACACAGGCAAAGGCAATCTGAAATAGCCAATAGAAATGCTGTTGTAATCAGACATATGCAGTTGAAGTTCCCCCTAAATTGATAACTTCCAAAGGTCACATGAGAGCTTGATGCATAGGAGCTGTAATGGTGCGCATTGTTTTTGGTACTTCTTGAATAACAGCCAGTTCAGTGCCAAGATGTGTAAATTATATTTTTTAATGTCATCTGTGCTGCTATCCGTAATTGCCACCAGCCTGCCATGTTTGCCACACCCGATTCGTCTTGTGTGTCTGGAGCATTACTTTGCTTAGACACTACACTACAACTTATATTGCAACATTCATATTGGGAGTTTGCCCAGCTGCAAGCATAATTTCTGTGCTTTTTGCTACCATGTCCTGCACATTTGCCTGGTGCCTCATTTAGTGTTGCTGGTCGTGTCTTTTATTTTAAGTACCTCCATAAAATTTGGGGATATCCTAATTGGTGGCTTCAGACAACAACGCTGTTTCGTTGGTAGTGCATATCCTGATGTCAGATCTTGCTATACTAACAACCGGTTCATGTAGCGCACTTCTTTTTATGCTGAGCATATATATATATAATTAGCTAAGCAGAGCACACTAGGGCATGCTGTAAAAATCGAAGATGTCAACAATTTGATTAATACTCTCCAATTAACTCATGAATATACTTACCATCTGGCTGCCAGTGCTAGGAAAAGTAGAAGTCAAATCTCATTGGATTTTGAGTCGTAGCGCTATTTACAATGCCTGCATATGTCAGTGACTGCATGTGATTATTGCTGCCATTTTCTACTCGGACACCTTGGCACCAGTTGTCTGGAAACAAGCCTCTGTCGTTATGACATAACGTTTCAGTTGTCTCTTCCATCGTTAAAGTCTGGAAGTTGCTAGTGTGCTGTCATTGATACTTAGTGTGTGGGAGCTGCATTGCTTGCTCCTTGGCTTTGAAGGGTTTCTTGTGTCCACTGTTAGATCGCAGCTATTCACAGAAACTGAGAAGCTGCAACATAAAAGTTATGAGTTCAAAGCCTGCTGGGGACAAGGATTTTTTTTCTCTAATGAAGGTTTCTTTAATGACTTAACTGACTGAAGGAAGGAAGGGAGGAAGACACTATGTGAAGACCTGTTTTTGATCTGTAGAATGGCTATTGTTACTAAATACATACCAGTGACTGCAACTACTTTTTTGGGTGCATGCGACACTGAAAGTTATCCAGGCCACATGGAGCACATGTGATATATGCTCCAAGGGTATCTAAATTCCTTATCAAATACCATGACTGAGGTCTGGCAAACATATTTTTCACATTTCACAAGTAGCTTTGTGTTTCCCATATTGCAGTATCAAATCGCACCAACTAGCCTAGCTATCAATTCTGCCTGATGTAAAGGAATCTCTATGCACTGTCTTGGAACAGAGCAAACACTTTCTGTGTTGTGCGTGGTAGTAATTCAGTGTAGTTGGCCTATCATACTGGGAAACTGAGTAGTGCTGCAAAGACAAGGATGGACGTGGAACAGGTGTATTGTTGTACTTCATGAATGTCCGTGAACTTTTAGTGCTATTTCAGTTTCCCAGAGTTGTGTGTGCTAAATGTTAAGCCATGTGCTAGCATTTAATTGCTTTTCAGTGCTGAAAATATGATAGACTCACTTTAAGATGAACAATAAAGAATGTTGGAAACCTGTTTCCCTTACCAGAAGTTCTGCTTAAGAGCAGTGCACAGAGTCTGTGGGAAACAATTGGGGAATTCATTTTGAAGTGGAGTCCACGTATAGGTCACTATAACAGCAGTGAAATAATACACCACAAGCAGTGTCTTGGAGCAAAATCAGCTTGTTTCACATTTTGCATGCTATGCCTCCACCTCTGTACTGCCCTTGATGACTGTGTATGAAGTGCTCAAAATTTTGTCTTCTTTCCTGTCACTTTCAGGCGTCGCGTTCTGTCTGTGTACATGCTCAACCAGGTGAGCTTTAATTAGTGTCTCTAGGTAGGGCAGTGGGATATTCTTGGCTGAGTACTAAGAGAGGCAAACTTGGAACCACTTACTTCCTTCTAGTGCTCGGAGATTGTGTTCAACAGCCTGCGCAGCCGGAACATTGTACATGATGTTCCTCATGGAGAGGTATGTCAACATCTTGCCTTTCTTTAGGAATGCATTGCCACAGAACTGAAAGATTGTTTGCTTGTCAGTGCAATGCTTCTAGAAAGCACCCAAGGCAAAAAGCTGTGTTCTCGCTGTTAGCGGCTGTAAGCCAAACACCCTTGTTAACTTATTACAATTCCCGACTTATTAATCTTCTTCTGGTATAAATTTTTATTTATCTATTTGTTTATCTTTAAAGGCAGATCGCTGCTTCCAACATTTTGTTGGCACATCAGTGCGTTCACATTTATCAACCCCGGTGGCCTAAAATTCAAGTGTGTGGTACTGTCCACTTCTCGATAGCTGCAACTGTTATAAACAAATACTGGCATACTTGTTTGCACTACACAAACCTCAAGTGACAAAATCATCTGTTTCACAATGCTGCATGTAGAAGCTCATTCACCAGAAAGAATGCACAAAAATACCATAATTTTCTATTGCAGGGCACACAAAACAAAAATATAACCACACTGCCCATTGCTCAATGACTGCGGCATTCTGCTGCTAAGCAGCAATAGCAGGTTGTGTTCCTCACTCTGACATAGTGGTGCACCGAAAGGGGGGGGGGGGGTCGGGGGTCCTAACTCCCCCCCCCCCCCCCACGTGCCGAGCCCCACCAGTCCAACGTGTACCTTCAGTGCTCTGTTCACATTGACATTACAATTCAGGAGGTGGCCGGAGCTTGAATTTTCCTGGTTAAGAAAAACACTCTATTATTGTCTTCTATTTATTCATTCACTCTTAAATTCAAGGAGGGCCAACTGCGTGCTCGATGGCTTTGCATTGAATTTCACTGAAGCAGCTCTAGGCGGAAAAAAGATGCAATTTTTGCCTTTAAGGGGTTGCCATGCGGTTTGACCCATTTTCTTTCCTTGTGCCTTTGAGTACTGCAACTAAGATGTGAGATGCGAAATTGTCTGCATATTCGCACCCCCCCCCCCCCCCCTGGCAGAGATCCTGGGTGCGCTACTGCTCTGATGGCTGCATTTTACTTGAAGGCAAATGTGGAAACACTCATACTTGAATTTATGTGCATGCATGAGGCTCAAAAATAACTCTTAAGCCCACAACTATGACTTCTTTCTTACATTACTGAACATATTTGAGACACAGAACTTCATAAATTATATAGTCGATTCCATTTATATTGAATTTGCAAAAAAGTGCTCACTAGTTTGATATGGCATTTAATTAGATATAAAGTTTTATGAAATTTGACCACTAGAAACATGTCTGAATCTAAGGTCAATTACTATTACTTTCTTTAATGCTTTTTGTAATGCTTTTTTTAATACAAAAAGAGATGCTGGTTATCTGTTAGGCAAAAGTTCTAATGATATAAAATTGCATGCTCATTGACCAGGCGTCATGGACTCGTGCTTATCGCACCAATTTATGGACATTGTCACATGATCAAGCGACAGTCTGCCTTTACCTAATGCCACCTGCTGGTGTGGCTTAGTAACAGCAGGAAGTAGTAGAAGACAACCAAACTGGGTGGCCGACTAGAAGCCTAGTGTTTTTGTTTGACCTAACGTGATTGAATTAAAGGTGAACACGCAACATTATCATGTCTAGATAATCGTGAGTGTATATAAAACTGCAGGAGACAAATAGTTTCTTGAAAGTGCACCAGGAGGAGTTTCTTCCCATATAAAAAGGGAAAGTGTATTGTTGCTTAACACATTCATCTTAGCAGTGGCGTAAACAGTCAGAAAGAAAAATAGATGTTTGTCATCCTGGAGGGGCGGTGACGTTTCATTCGCTGCTTTACTTGCACCCACCTTGTCTCCAGCTGTATGGTGAACATCTTATAAGGCATGTGCACTCACTTCAGGAAATGGCTGACTTGTGGTTAAACATTTCATCCACCGACTGACTGTTTAATGTATCTCTAACATGCCACGACAGTTTGCCTTTAATTCTACCACATTAGTTCAAACAAAAACACCAGGCTTCTCGCTGGCCGCCCAGTTCGGTCATCTTCTGCTTCTTCCTCTTGATGCCAGACCACAACATCAGGTGGCATTATGCAACTTTCTTTTTCTTGAAGATGTGCTGTGTTGGTATGACACGCCCTTGTGCATGGCCGCAGCACTGAAAATCTGTGCATTATGCACACCATGCCGAAAGGAAAATTTATTCTCCAATTTTTTTTTTATCCCATAAAAGGCCCCTCTCTAGGCCCCATTGCAAATTTTGGTTATACACTGGAAGTTGTAGGGTGCTATCTAGGGAGCGTTATACCAGAATAATTTTTAAAATTGATTAATTATTAGAGGAGACAAGAAAAATTAAGATATCTCATTGCCTTGCTGCCAGGAGACAAGTTTCACTGCCAGCGTAGACACTCTCCCCCTTTACCTCGACTAGTGTCTGCAAGTGACAAGTGACATTTCTTCGCTGCCTTCTCCCATACCGGACTCAAAGGACTGTGTCATGTTTACGTCATGAGCCCCACCCCTACTTTTCTTTTATTATTATTTTTTATTTTCTTTCTTTCTTGCTGCACTACACACTTCCAGTGGTGGTATTGCACATTCTGCATTGAATGATTTACTGAAGTCATGTGTCATAATCGATTACATTGCAGGCGCACTGCCTTAGGTAGTGATTTGTACATGTGACCTTGACTGTATGGGTGGAAGCAGGTCTCCCTAAAGGAGAAGGGTTTGCAGGCTTCTGTTTGAAATTTCAGCTGTTTTTGTGTGCTGCAGCTGTTTGACACTTTGCAGACATGATTACCACCGTGTGATCTACGTGCTGCACTTGTCTGTTTGCAAACTTAGTAAGGGCCTCTTTAATGGCAGGCAGACATGGTAGTGTTGTGGCTGTGTGGAAAACTCAATTTGCAGAGCCATTTGGCACTGGAGTTATATTTATCAGGTGTGCATAGGATTCTCTTTCAATGTAACTGCACATTTTGCAGTGCATTCTTGCTACGGCTTCACAGCGTTCATAAATTGTTCTATATGAGAGTTAATTTGATTTAACTGGTTTCAATATTGTGACGTGCCGTTGTGGCCGTCGGTTTCTATTGGTTTCGGGGCGGCGTAAGACGCATCCAGACACAGTGGAGACCAGGAAGGGACTGCCTGACCCTTCTTCTTTATTGCTCGAGCCCCTCTCGTGAGCGCGAGCTCGGCGCCAAGGCGCAAGACACGTACGCACCAAGCGTCGTCTGCTTTCGCTCGTGACATGGCCGGGTTTTGAAACAAGTCGTCCCGACTGTTTACAACACTAAAAACACAACACATAACATTCGCAATGGTACAACAGGAATTATCTAAAACATAAGCAAGCTTAAAGAGCAATCATACAACAGTAACACGTAAATAAATGTAATCACTGGAACTATACTGCACCACACACTTCACTGCATCCATAGGGCGTCAGACACATGTACGGCTTAGTCCGATGCACGAGGTTGTTCCATCTTGGCAATTGGGCTCAGGTAGGGCTTCAATTTCTCCACATGCACAATGTCCGTTCCCATGTTATCGGCAAGTTCGATCTCGTAGTTCACGGGAGACAGTCTGTTCACTACTTTGTGAGGGCCGTTGTACCATGTGGTCGATTTAACACCGGAGAGTGGAGCCTTAAGAAGCACTAGTTGTCCTCTTTCGAACACAACGTCCTTGTGGTGCTTGTTGAAGTAGTCCTTCTGTTTTTCTTGTGCCAGTCTGATGTACGCGGCCGCAAGTTCTCTAGCTTTTTTTCAGTCTTTCGCTCACTACCGCGCCATAACTGGAATCTTCTTTCAGTTCTTCAAGTTCTCGGCGGCTGTAAACAATGTCTAGTGGAAGCACTGGATCTCTGTCATAAACTAAGCAGAATGGAGTTTGGCAAACCGTGTCCTGGTACCCGGTGTTGTAGCAAAATACAACATATGAGAGTACATCAGCCCACTTTTCTCCCCCAGCGGTAGTCATGGCAATCATCTGCTTGATAGTCTTGTTAGCCCTTTCGCACAAGCCATTTGCTGCAGGATGATATGCAGTAGTGGCAGCATGTGTGATGCCACGATGTTTGAAGTAAGCTTCAGTAGATCGTGCCATCATTTGAGTACTGCGGTCTGTTATAATCGTGGCTGGGCATCCGTGCTTCAAGACAGTTCTGCGCTCAATGAACTTTTGAACTGTTGTGGCTTCTATATTCCTCAAGGGTTTTGCCTCAACAAACTTTGTGAGGTAGTCAAAGGCTACGATGATATATTTATATCCTCTAGAGTTCTTGAATGGCCCTACGATGTCCATCCCAACTGTATGAAAAGGGCTGTGCACTTCTATTGGTTGTAGTAATCCATAAGGTAGGGATGTCGACATCTTCATCCTCTGACAAAGGTCGCAGTGACTCACATAACGTTTGACATCCGTATAGAGCTTTGGCCAGTAGTACTTGGACCTCAGCGCTTCAAATGTTCTTCTGATGCCCATGTGGCCACCGTACCTTCCTTCATGCATTTCTCAAAGTGCCTCAGCCTGTCGCTGAGAAGGAAGGCAGAGGAGAAATCGACTGCTGACCGGACCTTGATTTCTCCTGTACAGTACCTCATTGTGCATCAAAAATTTCTTTTGGGCCCGTTTCTGTTGCTTCTTTGTGCCCAATGCACCATTAAGCAGAGATCCAGGACTTTAGTGCAGAATGCATCCTGACGCTGTTCTTCACCCATGTTGCCACAGTATCGCAATGGTGGATAGGATACAGCAAGGATTTGGCCTTTCTCTGGAACAATGGGAGGTGTCCTTGAGAGACAATCTGGTGCGCTGTGCAGGATTCCTGATTTGTAGGTGACGTCAAAGTCGAGCTCCTGCAAAATCAGCGACCAACGGAGGAGACGTTGGTTACCTTCCTTGTAGCGCAAGATCCAGCAAAGGGCGTGGTGGTCACTGACAACTTGAATTTGCGGCCTATCAAGTATGGTCGCAACTGTTCTAATGCCCATTTCACAGCGAGGGCTTCCAGTTCCGTCGAAAAATAATTGACCTCTGCGCCTTTAAGTGCCCTGCTCAGGTATAACACTGGGCGATATCGTCGCTCTTCATCTTCTTGCAGCAACAGACCTCCTAAGCCGAGACGAGATGCGTCTGTGTGTACTTGCACCCTAAATTCCGTTCTCTCCGAGAATAGTTTGAGGACAGGCGGCTGAGACAAAGCGCACTTTAATGTCTCAAAGGCCACTTGCTGATCCTCTTCCCAGGAAAAAGCTGAATTCTTCTTTAGGAGGGATCGTAGAGGTGCAGCGGTAACGCTGTAGTTAGGGATAAACTTCCTGAAATATGACGTAAGCCCCATGAATGACTGGAGTTCCTGTACGGTTCGAGGAGGCTGGAACATCTGAACAGCTGCCAGTTTCGATGGGTCAGTACTTACACCATCTTTTGTGACAACATGCCCAAGGTAATTAATAGCAGTGCAGAAGAAGAAACACTTCTGTGGTTTGAACTTCAAAGCTGCTTTCTGGAACCTTGAAAAGATGTCCCTGAGGTGCGAAACATGGTCTTCAAATGTCTGACTGAAGACTACGCAATCATCCATGTAGACAAGAGCATTGTCATTCTTAATTCCGTCAATGATTGTATCGACGGCTCGTTGACACGTGAAAGGAGCACCTTTGAGGCCAAACAGCATCCGTAGGAATTCGTAGAGACCCCAAGGTGTAACGAAAGCCATCTTCTCTATGTCATCTGGATGCATGGCTATCTGATAAAAACCAGACACCAAGTCCATGCCAGAAAAGTACTTGCTTTCGGTGAGCGCCTGCAGGGCATCTTCAATCCTTGGAAAAGGGTAAACAATATCTTCAGTCACTGCATCGAGCTGTCGATAATCAATGCACATGCGTGTTGTCCCGTCTTTCTTCGCTACTAGGACCAGCGGTGAAGCCCAAGGACTCCGAGAAGGCCAGACTATGTTGGCATTGATGAGGTCCTTGATAAGACTCTTGACGAGGTCACATTGCGCAGGAGACAATCTGCGAGGTCGTTGGGAGATAGGCTTTGCATCCCCAGTTGGAATACAATGTTGCTCAACTTTGCATGAGCCCACATCCGTACTTGATTGTGCGAAGCAAGCAGCATGCTACGCGAACAACTTCTTCACGACCTGCAGCTCACTTGAGGATAACGTTGTGCCAACGTTAAAGTTTATCTCACCAATTTGAATTGAGCAATGCTGCGGGTCAACAACTGCATGGCCTGGTGGTTCATCAAGATCCTCAGGAGAAGGCAGGCATGAAATTTGGAGGATCTGTTGAGTCTTCCACAGAGAGTTCAATGTCCTCTATTCCCCCTGCTTCTTCTATGACTCCAACTGTCATCTGAGATGGAAGCACGATGGCTTGGGGTGAACAGTTCGTAAGCAAAACCTTGACTATTTTTTCGGATGCATCTACAACCATGGGCTCCACAATGACCGAATAGCGGTCATACAAGAGCTTTGTCCCTGTGATGACCATCACACAATCTTTATCTCTAGACATGCGATGCCAGTCCACTGGAACTAACTTTCGTGATAAAGCAGGTAGTGTTTGCTCTCTAATGAGGTGGACCTTTTGTAACACCTGAGGAACAGACATGGCAAAGCTTTGTGAACCCCAGTCGATGATGGCTCTTGAGGCCCGTAGGAAGTCGTCGCCTAGAAGCACTCCGTCATGAGGTAACCGCTTAACCACGACAAACTCATGCTGCAACGTTTGGCCGTCGACTGTTACAACAGTTTTGACTTGACCCAAGTTTTCTAAGTGATGGCCGCTTGCTCCTACCAAACGCAGGGACGAAGGCCCAATAATTAGCTTGAGTCTGTCAACCAGTGGTGCTGTAATCAAACTTTTCACAGCACCTGAGTCCAAGATGCCTTTAAACGTTTGTCCGTTGATGATGACAGGAACGGAAAAAAATACCCGCTTCTGTAGAACAAGACACCTGCTCAATCACTGATGACTGCTCGCAGGCATTGGCGTCACCAGTTGTTCGTTTCCCTGCTCTTTTGCGCTAGCGGACTCAAATTCCTCCTGCCACTTCAAAAATTCTGCAGTTAGTGGCAGGCGACACTGTGTGACAAAATGTCCGCTTCTAGAGCAGTTCAAGCATAGTTTACGAATCCTGGAGGTGTTCTCTTGAGATCTGTTAAAAACACGTGGTGAATAATAAGTCGGATTCCTTGGAGGCGGTTACACTTCATGTTCCCTTTGAGGTAGGTTTTTCTGTGGTAGCTTATATTCTGAGAAACCGCTTGACTCTATGCTCTCCTTGCGCTTACGATTCCGCGTAGACTTCCGAGACGAACCCTTTACCAAAACGGGGCGTTCCGCGGTATGTGGTGTGGGAGGTTCAACTGCAACCAGAACTTTAACGTTTTCCTCGGAATTGCTGATCTGGTCAAAGCGCAGAAAAGAGTCTATCATGTCATTTAGTTTCTCAAAATTCTTGTCAAAAAAGTGTTTCTTGGCCTTGTCTGAAAGCGTAGCCATGATGAACTGACACTTCTCCTTTTGCAATACTGGATAATTACATTGTTCCATGAGGTCCAACTTGCGGTAAGCAAAGTCTGTACACGACTCTCCAGCTCGTTGTGTAGCTCCGAACATTCGCTGCTTAGAGGTTACGTCACAATCTATGTTGTAACGGCGACAGAACGCTGCCTTCACATCAGCCCAAGTAGCAATATTGGCCATCTTTGCGTGGTGGCGCATCAATGTGAAATCCTTAGCTGGGAGTCTGGAGATAATGAAGGGTATCGCGACCTCTTCATGAACGCTGAAGGTTCTGAACCAAAAATCAACTTGATGAAACCAAGCGGTGACATCTTTCCCAAGATGCAGCAAGGAGCTACCCGCGAAACTTGAAAGTCGGTCGCGAGCATCTTCACCCGAGCTGTTAGAGATGCATAAAGTAGCTTCGTCTTTAGCTTTGCCGTGTTGGTTTCCCGAGCAGCGTTGAAGATTTATCGATGCAGCGCTCGTCTCCGTACTCTGGCAGGATTCGGCGTCCGAGTCCTCACGCGTCTTCGACTCCAAGCGCTCGATGCGTTCTACAATTGGAGCGAGTAAGTTGCAAAATAAGTCGCGACTTGCCTGCAACTGCGGGTCAAGAGGTGGCTTTGGTGCGTCGACTTCTTTGGTGGTGTCGTGTCCATCCGGAAACATTATTTTCAGTCCTTCCAATTCGCGCCAGAGCTGATTCACTTCGGTTCTTAGGGCACCTGCTTCGGACACAGCGGTCCTGTAGGCTTCCACCCGGGCGGCGTCATCCAACTGTTCGAACACATTGATGGAACACTGGGCGGTCGCTATGTTGGGTTTACGGAGCCGACGCTGTCCTGAAGGCAGTGGTTCGACCAAAGGAATGCGCAGCAAGCGACGACCCCACATCAAAAAGGAATAAACGTCTTCATAGCTCACCTTGAGCCGTTGGGCGCCAAATGTGACGTGCCGTTGTGGCCGTCGGTTTCTATGGGTTCCGGGGCAGCGTAAGACGCATCCAGACACAGTGGAGACCAGGAAGGGACTGCCTTACCCTTCTTCTTTATTGCTCGAGCCCCTCTCGTGAGCGCGAGCTCGGCGCCAAGGCGCAAGACACGTACGCACCAAGCGTCGTCTGCTTTCGCTCGTGACAAATATAATCAGTTTTCACCGCATTATTGAAAATTACATTAGAACCTATGATTGTTTTGAAAAGCCCACTACTGTGACAGTTTTCTGCTGCTGAAGTCATGCGTTCGATTCCCGGCCATTGGGGCCACACTTAGATGGGGGCAAAATGCAAAACAATTTCTGTACTTAGACTTAGGTGCATAGTAAAGAACCCCAGGTGGTCAAAGTTAATCCAGCGTCCTTTTCTAAGGTGTCTCTCATAGCTCGACTTGCTTAATTTGGGACGTTAGCTCTACAAACAAATAAACAAGCAAGCAAGCAAACAATCAATCAAACAGTTTTTGAAAGAGCAAGAGATACCTGTTATAGGCTCAAGTTCCCTATACCTACATTGATTGTTAAGGAGGGCAGATATTCTCTATTTTAGGGGCAATTCTACTGGCCTGAATGACTGTGATAGTCCTGTGCAGCTCAGAATACATTTTAAAGAGCTCCAAATTTGTTTAAAAAAAAAATACTTTTTTTTCAATGTTTGACTCTCTTCACTTAGATGATTTTTCTGCTTTCTTTCTCTTCACTGTTAGCACCAGGCACAGGCCACCGTACCCACTTCTGCCCTGGTGCTGAGTGCAGTGCAACAAAAACAAAACTGCCTTTTGCAAGTGCATTCCTAGACATTTTGTGCATGCTTTCAGCAATATGTCTTAATATAGGTGGTCACTGAATGCGAGAAATGTGTCTTGCACTATATCTTACATTGTTGTAAAAATAGTGCAAAAAAAAAAAAAAAAGATGACACAAGCTTGATGACACAGGTACTGTATTGTGTGCATTTCTGTGTCATCCTTAGAGCTGCCATTGCAATGTTGAACTTGATCCAACTAGCACAACTTTATACACTTGTGTCTTACACATCTGCAACTTGATACTTCCAGGTGTTCATGTTTGCTGTGAGTTTGGCAGGCTTCCTGTATTGCATTCGGTAAGCATTCTAACATGTGTAAAGCATGCTTGAAGTTGACAAAAAATGTGCTTCACACGGGAAGTCACAGATCTCTCTTGGGCGCATATTATAGGCAGTAGCTAAGCATGGGAACTCATAAAATGATCTGTTGGCTCGTTATGGCATAGACTAACTGAAATGAAATGTTCTTTGGTTTTTATGAGATTTGATCTTGCATCCTTTGGACTATGAAATTGGTGCCTGGAACCACTCAGGCGCAGCATGGACACAACTTTGTGCAAAAATGTTAGGTCTTTGTACGCCCTGCTGCAATCACCAGCAGTGACTCATGTATCCTGTTGGATTTGTCCTGGTGCAATTCCTGGTTCAATCAAAAGCATGATTTTGAGAAACTTTATCAATTGAATTGTCACCAGTAGCTACAAATATTGTTGCACCAAACTTACCAAACTGGCATAAAAGCGAAAAGTTGCACAGTGATGCAAATTCATGAAGGTGAAAAGGCAAACCTGTGCTTGGTGCCGTGTGCATTCACTGTGCACCCGCATGGTACTCGGCAGTGCAACATTCCTGTCGATGAATGCTGCATTGGTTCATCTGAGCAGAAGGTGCCTGCAACACTGCCCTAGATGATTTTGCATACAGTTAAGTGTGCACCAGTTATTTTTGCTTTGGGAAAAAGGGAATGATGACAAGCATGCAGGCCAACCAAAACACAATATCGAGTTTTCAACCCTGCTCTTGAGAAGGCAACATGCAAATATGAAGTACAGTGTAGCCCGGTTATAACGGAAGTCAGCGGGAATCAAAAACTGCTTCACTATAACCACTTTTTCGCTATATCTGGACTCTAAAAAAATAAAAATGCAAGCATCAAGTAGACCAAGTAGAAAATTTTATTTACACCCTCTGAAAAAAAAGTGGTTGAGGGTCCGCTGCACGTGTTTCATTAGCGCGCGTTTTAGAACAGCGGGCTTAACACTGTCTGGCTGAGCGCAAACGTCCGGCCCGGAACTCGGGAACATACGTAACATGTCGATAGCTGCGACAGCAGCTCCAGAGGTCACTGGCTGAAGTGCACCAATGTCATCAACTGAAGGAGAGTTTTCTTGTCAAACAAACTGGAGGACTACGCTGTGCGACGAGAAACGTGACAAAACCAGCAACCTTTCTGGAGGGCATTAAACCAGCTCATGTACCCGGCGGTCGGCCTGCTTGGCATTGAAAAAAAAGAAAAAAAAAAAAAAAGGAAGCGCTCGCTTGGTTTGGAGACTGCGACCGGGTAGCATTTGCTGTGTGATGCGGTGAAGCAAGCTTTCGCAAGGAGCCGAGCTGGATGAAAGGGAAAACGATGCTGGCGGAGGCTGCCGGGAGCCAAGAATTAGCGGTTATTTTTGGCCTTGTTGATGCATGCGAACGTACAAAAGGATGTTTGATGGAAGGATGTTTTGTTTTTCTCGAAAAAAAAATGCTTCGCTATATCTGCTGAGTTGCGTTTATTTGCTTAGTTAAAACTCAACCGAAAAGGCATTGACAATGCGGAAATTAGGATGGAAAATCAATATCACTTCGTTATAACCACTATTTCGCTATAGGTGGGTTCGTTATAAGTAGAGACCGGATTTTAGGCAAATGCCTTTTTTGTTCCTTGCGCTCCTATCGCCCCACTTTGATATATAAGCATGAATTAGAGGCTAAGAAGGGCTTTTATAGTGTTTTAATAGTGCCTATAAATGCCTATTTTGGAGTTTGTGCTTAAATGTCTATAAATGCCTATTTTCAATATCGGCACCTATATGAACACTAGTTAGCCTCAAGTTTCGCTTTCGAGTGCAGTTAGAGACCGTTATTCATGTTACCGGGCAACATTGATTGTTCGGTACGCTATGGGGTTCAACCTAGTCCTTTAGTTCAACCAACTCCCGGAAAACAAATGCTAGCAGCATTGAAATGGGACGCGCCGGTAAGCATACACCGCCGCGCTGACATTGCGCGAGCGGTTGGCGAATGCGAAACCGCGGAGAGCCGTCAGGGGAAGGAGAGTGAAGAGCAAAAGAAGAAAGAAAATGTGATGTGCACGGCGGCTTTTGTTTGATTTGTCATTTACTTTTTAAGGTGTTCACCGCCATCGGGCGTTCCTTCTCAGCGTATGAGATCATTCTCAGTGACAAGAGGCACAATTTTGAATCTAAAAATCTGGAGATGGTGGTAGTTTGCTATTGTTTCACAATCTTCACGGTGATTCTTAGACTATTCCGCGCGCTCTCCAAACAGATTTCTTCAAACATGTGCAGCTTAAATGGGCGGAAGTGTATCTGGCAGTGTTGGACGTCTTGCCTGTACAATTCGGATAATGTCATTGTATACTGAGAAAATTGCCAAGAGTTGTACTAATAGTCCTCATGTAAGAACATGCTAATTTCTTAATAAATCGTAGTCTCTCTTGCATTTGTTATTTGTCTGTTTTTGTGTGTCTTAATTTAATTGCATCAGGCAGACATAAAGTATCGCTTTTTTTTAATCAGATTCCCAGCTTTCAAGTATTCTTTTTTCATGCCTGTTTCACTATATGCGACGCTCGATACAGTGGCCATTGAACATGAATATGAGCAGTGTGCTTATGGAATTAAGCCAATGATAGTCAGTTCTATGGGACAATTGCACGGCTATGTTCAACTGTTGGCGCCTTTGTGCCATCGTAGGCAATAACGTTTCTTGTTTTCCTATCGTAGATATAGGCCACGCACGTCTTCGTTTGAAATTATTTGCATTTATGTAAAAATTTATTGTGCCTATATTTATGACGTTGGAGGCCTAAAACGCGCTTTTTTAATGCCTAAAGATCCGGCCTCTAGTTATAAGTGGGCTACACTGTATAGTAAAAAAAAGGACAAGCACATCCAGAGGCCCATAGGGGGCATCTCAACAAGCCATTGTACATGAGAGCATGCAGGAGCACCTTGTCTTCTGCTGCAAGGATGGGAGAGAAGTGTGTTGTGCTTGCAGTGGAGAAGACGTAAAGACAAGTAAAGAAAAGACTGGACAGGGCCAGACCTATTCCTGACATGCTTTACTGTCCAGTCGTT
Organism: Dermacentor silvarum; assembly: GCF_013339745.2. Lineage (NCBI taxonomy): Eukaryota > Metazoa > Arthropoda > Arachnida > Ixodida > Ixodidae > Dermacentor > Dermacentor silvarum. Next base: position 55,382 of record NW_023605645.1, read on the forward strand.
TCCTTACTTGATTTTGCATATTCTGAAGCGAACTAGCGACAGACACAGTGGGAGAAAATACACACACGGGCGCCTATCTCCCATTTAGTCGTCGTCTTCGCGCCTCGCTTTTCAGAATATGCTCAACCAACACGCCCAGTCCTACATTCTTACTACTGATTTTGCATCTTTCGCTTCGAAATACATATTTTTTTTTTTATTTAAAAATACCCTCAGGGCCATATGGCATTAAAGAGGGGAGTGGTTACAGAGTAGTAAAGAAAGACAAATCAAACAAACCAATGCAGTGAGTTCTGGTAATACAATAATTCTCCTGATTATACAGTGTTAGCTAATGTTTCGCGAAAACGTTTGTTATCGGTGATGGCTACGATACTTGAGGGAAGGTGGTTCCATTCCTGCGATGTACGGGGGACGAAAGACTGAAAGAAAGACTTCGTGTGGCATGAATCAATTCCCACCTTACTGCAATGATCGACGCGGTTTGAAATGTATTGAGGCCGCATTATCAAGTCGTCGTGAAGCGTGGTGTGATGGAAAATTTTATGAAATAGCGAAAGTCGGGCGACTTTGCGGCGGTTAGCTAACGGAATAAGTGCTAGGTTAGTTTTCATTGAGGTTATACTCGCGGTTCGGTTATAGTTAGAAAGAATGAAACGGGTAGAGTTATTTTGTACTAGTTCAAGTGAAGTAATGAGATTAACGTGACTGGGATCCCATATTGCAGATGCATACTCAAGCACACTAGCCAACTAGCCCAGCAACAAGTTGCACAAGGGTCATGGATTAATTAATTAATTTTTTATTCAAGTTATTGCTGTTCTTTTTCTTTTGCTCTGATAAGTTGTGTACAAGCACGACTTACAGCCTTCATATTGGCTGTACTGCCATTTGTTACATTGAAGCTTTCTTGTTATGTTGCATCTTTCTATTGTAGTCATCACAGCTATGCATCTTTATGCAGGAACAACAACAAGCTGAAGGACCCTGTGTGCAAAGCTTTAAGGTTTGTATGAAGCACATACAAATACAAAAACGGCCATGTTCCATACTGCGTAATCTTTGCTGTGCATCTGACAGTGGCCATACTGCACTGATGCGCTCTTTATTAGGCACAAACAAAGCAGTCTCTTTAATCAACAAGCCGAGACTGGATTTGTTTACAATCTGGGACTGTACTTATCGCATTCTGCAATACCTTTGTACACCTTCTCGTGGTGCAATGAAATCGCAGCTGAGACAAATTTGGTGGTGCTCTTTCTTCACCAGGTCTTTGGCAATAATTATGTTGCCTAGTCACAGTGCTTAAACAAAACAGTTTTCCTGCTGGATCCAACTGTGGATCCACCTGTGTTGCAGTTGGATGTCAAGTGCAAAAGCACAGGCCCTTACAGTAATGTTCTGCGATATTCTTGCCATGCATTATAAGTATGAAACTTGCCACAAGGAGATGGAATCTTACAGGCTATGCTCATAAAATAATAAGACTTATTCTTGAAAATTTGTTTAAACCTTTAACTGCCATGACAAATTTTGAAAAGTGCCTAACTTTTTTTAAACCTGAATATCTTGCGCCAATTAAAAAAAAATATGATACCAGAAATGCCTATCACATATTTACTGGTCTTGTTTAAAAAGATAGCAAAAGTAATTGTATATTATTTATTCCTCAGAATTACAAGAAACTGTGCGTATACATATGTGGAAAAATAGCGGAGTTCACGACGAGTTAACTCGTCATTGGCACCAGAGGACGAGTTGCCTTGTCATAGGTAGTTAAGGAGTTAATTAAAGGTATGCTCACATACAGAAATTATTCTTCAAAATAGCATAGCATTCTTGAGCATCGGTACACAGTTGCCAACGATTCTGCCATGTGTCATAGCCTGCCTGGAAGCATACTGAACTGGGATCTCTTTCAAAGTACTCATCAAAGCAGCCATGGAGGAAAAAAAAAATTAAGAGGGAGTGTCACACGACAACCATAAAGGCCGAGTCATAAAAAATAAAAAGGATTATTCATAGAAAATCACCCAAGCACGTGATCATTCACTTGATAGCAAACAATTGTTTCTAGCCAGCCCACACAGCTGTTCTGGGTTTGTCACCTACTCGTCTGCTGCACCTTTTGGAAGTTGTAATACACAGTTAATCATGCGAGCACTCTGGAGAAAGTGTTGCCCTTGCAACAGCGACAATGTTTCCATATGCCAAGCGCGACAACTAGAGGCCTCAAATGAGGCAAGCAGAATGCGAGTGGCACGGGCTGGAGAAAGCAGTGCCAACTCCAGCAGCCAGCGGCCCGAAAACTTACCCTTTCTTCTACCATTTTCCCACCTGTTGTGTTCTTGCATGCAGCATTTCACCTACATTGCAAGAGCACAGATGATGGTGCACCATTGTTGAGGCAGGCATCTGCCTGTCATTGGATGTCCCGTTAAAAATAACTAATAAGTGATAGTGATTCTTAAAAACCTACTTGGCAACATATGTTTTGCTTGAGGATTTTGTGCATAAGGCACATTGTTCACAATGCAGACTCCTCATGGGTGCAGAGGAATTTGTGGCCCCCACAGCCACGACTGACACGGGACAGCCATGTTGGCACTTGAGAAGCTGCTGGCGACATGCTGCTGAGGTTAGTGCTGAAGTGCAGAGCCACCTCCACATCCCTCTCTCACTCTCAAACATGAAAAACCTTCTCACCTTATCATCATCCTCACTTTGTTAAAGTTGCCAACCAGCCCGCCCTCCTCTTAACTACTGAGATTTTATCAGCCTTCCCACATCCTTCACCATTAGCCCTTCCATGCCCTCACTTTTAGGCAGATAGGCATTTTCAGTAGGGTTTGCTTTCTTGGTGGCATCCCTATCGTCAATTGTCTTCACTGTTGCACTGCAAGGTGAGGATGGGTATAGCAACATCGTTGAGGGAATACAGAGATGGTACAAGGCAAGATACCACAGGTGCAGACCATTTCTCGTACCACCTGATGAGAGATGATACAAAGCACACTCCAGGAAAAGCTTGCACCCTTTGGGACTTACCTTGACCCCAAGCAATAATCTTCATCTATCTTGCACGGATATTCTTCTTTGAACTCAGTGTGCCCGGAACTTTCAGGTCATGAATGGCACCCATGTATCAGCACAACAGAGCATGCTTGACAGGAAAGTTGCAAATGCAGAATGTTAAAGAAGGAAATGTATGCAAAATGACAGTTATTGCTTGTTGTCAATATAAGCCTCATATGGTGTACATTTTAATGCAAAGAATTCTTTGCAACTTAAGGCACTTTGGGCGTATCTATCTGTCTAGCCTCCTACACCATGGTGCTGGCGGTGCCTACCAACTTGAGCCATTGGTATAGGCTCGTGTTCGCGATGCCACCGTGGCCGCCGCATCATGTCATTTGAGCTCCGTCATCTGACTCTTGCCCTTTATTCTTGGGTACTACATGTGTTCGAGCCACGTGGCGCACGTAAGAAGATTCGGGAATCTAGGCTGCGGAACACCAGGTGGTGTTCCGCCGCCTCCTCGTTCCTCCCCATGCTCCCACCAGACTTTCACGGCCCTTCTTGTATTTACCAGGCCATTTAATCAATCATCGAGGTCTGCTTTTTCATGCTGCACATATTTTTAGAGTGAATCGTACAGCGTAAGGACATGGTACAAAAACTAGCAAGTGCCTGAATCTGCATCTGCAATCCAATATTGCAAATCAAAAGTTGTGTAAGTCTCAGACACTGTTCAACAGAACTTGTCATGTTTCTGCACTGCACTCTTTGCTTCTTTTTTCTTCCATGGTCTTCTTTCTCCTGTGCAGGGCATGTCTGCACCATTTCTGATAGGCTATGGGCTGCAAGCTCTACTGTCACTAGCATCACCTCACCTGCGGCGCAGACCTTGGCGGATACTTGGCCGGTGGGCGCCCTTTGCACAGGGGGCATTTCTCGCCAGCACAGTTGGGCTGTTCCGGGTGGGTCTTTCCAACCTGCTTGCTTTTTTGCCGCTTCACTGTAGTAAATCAATTTGCATTATTGTAGGAGTGTGAAAATATTCAAAACTTTCTAATAATGAATTTAATCATGTCCTATTCAATTCGATCCTAAAATCGAATAATCACAATTTGCAGATTCTAATACTTTTCTAATAGGTTTCATACATTTCACACAGTCAACCATGTGCGATCAAACATGAAACTAAAACAAAAAAAAGATGCAATAACTTTCATCCCGGCGGTCACAGCGGAATACATAAGTGGACAAAAAGATGCATTATTTTGCATTTTAGATCTTCTGAGCTAATTAGCCCAGGGAGTTGCAGCTGCATTATGCCAAACATTCACTGCCATGTTATTTCCGCCAAGTAGCTTGCCCATTGTACACACAACTTGTGTATTCTAGGAATGTATCAATAGCAAACTGTACACAGCAACCAGTATGTCTAAAAATATGCACATGCTAGTAAGAGAAAGTTTAGAGGCTTGGCATGCTATTGCAGGTTCAATATATGTTAAGGGAAAGGAAAACAGCACACACGTGCTCTCGCACACAAACTTTTAAATATGGGCAACAGTGAGTACAATGAAATGACCAAAGTGGAAAGAAAAGCTATAT
>NW_023605646.1:0-80001 GCF_013339745.2 Dermacentor silvarum
CCATGTTCTGCCACTAGCAACACTAGACTATCGTTCTCTTCGGTGTCAGCCACTGTGGCATTGTGTAGGCCTACCGTCATGTCTTTAAAGGCAAGGAGCGCCAGCGCAAAAAGTATCTTTAATTATTTTAATGTAGTGCTTAGCTGAAGTGATGCTGGGTATTTTCTTGATACCAGAGAGCAATGCAGAGTGCGAACGGCAATTTAACATTGGGAAAAATACGAGGACGCAGTACCACTCATTCATGTGTCGCTCGTCTAAGATGCTGGGAAACGTCATCCTTGCAAAATGTGAAAGAAATGGAATTTCTTACAATGAAAACATTATCTGAAGAATTTTTGAACACCTGCCGTGGTTGGTTAGGGGCTTTGGCATTGTGCTGCTAAGAACGAGTTCGCGGAATCAAATCTTGGCCGCGGAGGGTGCATTTACTTGGGGGCGAAATGCAAAAACACCCGTGTGGCCGTCCATTGGATTACAGAACCCCAGGTGGTCGAAATTAATCCGGAGCCCCCCACTAATTAATTAGATGGTGGTTGGGGGACGTAAGACCTGGGAATTTCATTAAATTTTAAAGAATTTTTGAAGACAATTAGCAACAACGAAATGCTTGCAAAAGTAAGACACTGATGCTCATGTGGTCATTTGTACATCTGTAAAAAAATTGTAATGAAGTGTTCCTGTCAGTACTTGAAAATATAGATGTTGGGGGGGGGTGTAAACGACTGACCCCCCGGTCGTAAAATCTCCCGGATTTAGTTTCTTCAAACATGGCAGGTATGCCAGTGCTTTGACAATGGTTGTCGTTTCTATCAGCGCAAAGAACTCCTTTCCTTGGTGAGGGTTTTCTGTAGCACATTCTTTCCCTAGGTGTGAGAAGCATAAGCAAGTATCAATGGAGTAAGGTGAGGGCCAGCTTGGAAAGGGAACTGCAGAGATGTTTTAAAAGAGAGCTTTGCTGTAGAGAACAGTCAGGGTTGGTGCAGATGCATCTTGAGCAAAGTTGGCAGGCAATGAGCGAAAGAAAGAATAAACTGCAAAGAAAACAAAAATAACATTGCATGCAAGCAAGTGTTCTGAATCTGGTGAGCTTAGTCTTCCCTTAAAATAGGAAATAATCAGCAATAGACTGTCGGCAGTTGAAACTCCACACACAGTCTCGTGTACTTTTTTAATGCCAGCTCAGCTGGTGACGCAAAAACCGTAGGTCACTGAGATGACGTTACTTTCTAGTAGTTGGTCACACTTTAAGGGGGCACTGTTAGGGTCACGTCAAATATCTGATTGCACGTCGTGCATTCAGCGGGCGCGGACTGGCAGGGAGCAGCAGTAGTGCCCAGCTAAAGTTGCCCATGCTCTAGCAACAATAGGGATAAAATGACTGAGAATGTGGTGCTGCCGCAGTGGATCGGTGGCTCCCATGCAAGGCAGAAGCGACTGGGCCATCATTGAAAAATACGAGGTAGTATCAAAAACTTTGAAGACTGGCTCAATTTTGAATGAAATCATTCATGTGCTTCCAAACATGATGCACATGAATGATTGACATCTTCTCACTCAGATCGTACCTACCTGGTCTGAGTGACCATTTAGCCCTCTCCTTTGAATTAAAGTATCGCCAGCCTCCGAAACACCAAGTGAAAAAGAGCCTTTGTAATTACAACAAAGCCAACTTCGAGGCTATTAATAATGAGCTGTCCAGCTTTTTGGACGTCTTCTTAGAAGGTTTCGAAAGTCGGACAACAGAATCTAACTGGAATATGTTTGCATCGAAAGTGCATGAATTAATTGACAGACACGTTCCTATGCGCACTATCTGCTCCCATTCCAAAGCACCTTGGTACACCTCATACATAAAAAGACTATGTAACAGAAAAAAACGATTCTTCCGTTCGGCCAAGCACTCTCCCTCTGAAAAGCGGTGGGATGCATACAAGAAGGCGAACAATGCCTACGTCTCAGCGTTAAAGACAGCCCGCAAAAATTTTTTACAAGTCACTTTACCTACTATGCTCAGTAATGACCCCAAAAAGTTCTGGCGAACTATCAACCCCGATAGAGATAGCGAAATCGCATTGCTAGATGCTACTGGGGAAACGATTCGGGTTGCTGACTGTGCTACAGTTTTAAATGAGATATTTTGTCGTAACTTTGTTACGTCAACATGTACGACATTTCCTGAGTTGCAGTGTTTCAATTCTTTAACTATGGATCCAATCATCATTGAACCCCTTGGGGTAGAAAAAATTATCGACTCTCTCAAAGTGTCTTCAAGCCCAGGAATTGATCTCATCAATGTCAAATTTTTAAAAAGCACCAAAGTATATTCTAGTGGTATCCTATCAAAGATATTCCAACAATCCGTTGATGAATCCACCCTACCACCTGATGGGAAAATCGGAAAGGTGGTTCCTGTGCATAAATCTGGAAGTAAAAACTCTCCTTTTAACTACCGACCAATTTCACTAACCAGTATTCCGTGCAAAATCCTTGAACATGTCCTGTACACTAACATTGTAAAGTTTCTAGATTCGAACTCATTTTTTTCAAATGCTCAACATGGCTTCCGCAAATCATTGTCTTGTGAAACACAGCTGGCTTCATTTACTCATAAACTACACAGCATCCTTGATCGTCGTTCCACTGCTGAGTGTATTTTTCTTGATTTTGCAAAAGCTTTTGAGAAAGTTTGCCACAATTTACTTCTCATGAAATTAAGCAAATTAAACATCGATAGCAAGCTACTTTCTTGGATTGAATATTTCCTGACCGGTTGCTCACAATATGTGTGGGCTAACACTTTTAGTTCCCAATTGAGTCCCGTCCATTCTGGCGTACCGCAAGGTTCTGTACTTGGCCCCCTCCTTTTCCTCATTTATATTAATGACTTGCCTGATTGCGTTACATCTAACATTCATTTATTTGCCGATGACTGTGTATTATATCGAGAAATTACGGATCCAAATGACGTAACAATTCTTCAGAATGACCTCAACTCTATATCTAACTGGTGTAAAGCCTGGCTAATGGAACTGAACACTATTAAATGTAAAGTATTACGCATTTCTCGTACATCGTCTTGCTCCACCACTTATTTGCTTGACAACTTCGCTCTTGAACCTGTAACGTCTTATCGCTACTTAGGTGTACACATAACTAGCACTCTTACCTGGTCTGTTCACATTAACAAAATAATTAGTAATGCTAACCGTTCGTTAGGTTATCTCCGACGCAACTTTTCTTCTGCCCCTGTCCCATTGAAACTCCTCCTTTACAAAACTCTAACACGAAGTAAACTAGAATATGCCGCATCCATTTGGGACCCGTCCACTATTGTACTAACCTCAGCTCTTGAGCTTGTCCAAAATAATTCTGTCCGCTTTATCCTTGGAAACTACAGTCGTACCGCGAGTATCACTGCTATGAAAGACTCTTTAGAACTTCCGTCTCTCGCTTGTCGTCGCAAACTCTCCCGCATAAGTCTTTTTCACAAAATATACTACAGTCCCACCCTGCACAACAACCTTATTCTTCCTCCATCATACATCTCCACTCGTTCTGATCATTCCCAAAAGGTGGGAATCATGCGATGCTCAACCCACACATGTAGTCAGTCATTTATTCCCCGAACCTCACAGGACTGGAACAATCTTCCAGGATCAATCACGTCCATCGTTCATCATTCTCATTTCCATAACGTTTTAAACTCGTCTACTGTTGTGCAACCAACCAACTATGTAATTACGTTTTTTGGCAAACTGTGTGATTCTTGTTTGTTTGCTAAAGACATGTACTGTTACTTGTTTATTTATGTAATTCTGCTTTTTTCGCAAACTCTGATTCTTGTTTGTTTAGTTACGACTAGTACTGTTTACTTATTCTTTTTTTTCAGCCAACTTTGTACTTACAGAAGAATGTTTGTACTGTACTTTTTAAATGTACCACTCCCCTCTATAATGCCTCTGGCCCTGAGGGTAATTCCAATAAATAAATAAATAAACACTGTGAGCTTTGAAATAATTTCCTTGCGCAGCAATCCAGTGCTAGCTTTCCTTGATGGTGGCAAAATACAAAAACAGCCGTGTACTGTTCATTGGGAACACATTAAAGAACCCGAGGTGGTCAAAATTAATTAGGAGTCCCCGGGGACACTAATCCCTGCCTCATAATCACGCCGTGGTTTTTGCGTGTAAAACGCCAGAATATGAATTTTTCTACCATTCCTGCCACTTTGTGAATATGTCCTAGAAGCCTTTTTTTCTGGAAAGAGTTGAGCATCCTTCTGTGATTCAGTCTTAAAGCAATATAGAGTCAAAATGAAGACATTTGAGCTGGATATTTAATTTTGAGAAAAGTGTAAAATAGGGGCGGGAGCCAAATCTGACAAGTAGGGTAGAAGCCATGTTGTTTCCGGCGAGAAACTCGCATGTGCGGAGTGATTTGTGACAGTGCATTGTCGTCGTACAGCGTCCAGCCCCTCATGCACCCCAGATCAGGCCTTTTTGAGGATACGGCCTCACTCAAAATCCTTCAAAATTGACAGGAAAACTCGCTGTTGATAGTCGGGTCATTTGGGAAGAATTCCTGATGCATAATAGTGTTAATACCAAAAAAGACAATGAGCATGTACTTTTTGTTAAGCTGCAGACATGCCTAGCTTTTTGGGTCATGTGTAAAGTGATCTTTTCCAATGCAACGACTCTTGCTTTGTCTCTGCATTGTACCCGTACACCTAAGTTTTGTCCCTACTGATGATCTTTTATGTGAAAGACAATTCGTCAGCTTTCACCCGCACTTATTTTGCTTTCTTCACAAAATAAGAAATGAAGCCAGAATTTATGCACGATTGCTTAAACCAAGGTCGAATCATAGAAGGGTTCTTGGCTTGTTCCAGAAGAGAGACTTTCAGGACATATTCGCCAGGTTGTAGGAACACTGAGATCACTGTATTGCTGTGCAAGGGGATTACATGGAAGGTGACAGGGTCTGAATGCACATAAATTTCTTCAAAACAGAGTCATTCTCGAAATGTTATGATACCACCTCATATAGGAGCTTATGCCCCACACTAACCGCAGGTTTTCCATACCAGAGGCCATTTCAGAAATCTACAAGATGGACTTTGCAGTATGGTTGTAACTGTAACTAAAAAAACATAAATTGAGCCACTTTGTTCCCATTATTTTTATAACTCGTTACACAGCGAGGGTCTCAACTCTGGGAGCCTTGAAGCCGTGAGGTAACATAGCAGAGTTTATTGGCTAAACTGGTTGCTTCTGAGCTCATGTTCTACACGATGCCTGCTGTTGAAAGAATGTTCCACATCTGCCACCATGGCTGTAAGAGGAGCTGGCTGATGTGCCCAGGGCTATATTAGTACACATGCACAAGTACCCAAGAAGGTGATCGTGGTCACAGCTACCACAGTAGCTCAATTGGTAAGCATAGTATGCACAGAGGATGTGGTTTTGACACCCACCCTCAGCAAGTTGTTTTTTGTCCAGTTTCATTTCATTCTTTATTCATCATCATCAGCCTATATTTATGTCCACTGCAGGAAGAAGGCCTCTCTCAGCAATCCCCAATTACCCTTTTCTTCCGCTAGTTGATTACAACTTTGGCCTGCAAATTTCCTGACTTCATCGCCCCACCTAGATTTCTGTTGTCCTCGACTGTGCTTCCCTTCTCTTGGCTCCTATTCTGTAACTGTAATGGTCCACCGGTGATCTATGCATTACATGGCCTGCCAAGCTCTATTTCTTTCTCTTAATGTCAGCTAGAATATTGGCTATCTTTGTTTACTCTCTGATCCACGCAGCTCTCTTCCTGTCTCTTAATGTTAGGCCTACAATTTTTCATTCCACGCTCTTTGTGTGGTCCTTAACCTGTTCTCGAGCTTCTTTGTTAACTTCCAAGTTTCTGCCCCATATGTTAGCATGGGTTGTACATTTTCCTTTTCAACGACAGTCGTAAGCTTGCAGTCAGGATTTGGCAATGCCTGCCGTATGCACACCAATCCAATTTTATTCTTCTGGAAATTTTCTTAATTTCCTTATCATGCTCAGGGTCCCCTGTGAGTAATTGATGTCAATAAACATACTCCTTTACAGACTCTAAGAGGCTGACTGGCGATCCTGAATTCTTGTTATCTTGCCATGCTATTGAGCATTATATTTGTCTTCTGCATGTTAATCTTTAACCCCACTCTTACACTTTCTCGGTTAAGGTCCTCAATGATATGTTGTAATTCGTCCCCATTGTTGCACAATAGGACAATTCTTTATTATCCGTTTCTTAGTGTCAGTTTCCTTCGTTACATTATCTGTTGGTTTCATAATATTTACCGGTGACATGTGGCAGTGCTACAGAAGCAATAATGACTGTGAAGGATCTATTAGACATTTTGTAGCCAGGCGGGCTGGACTTTCGGCTGTAAGAAAATGGCAGTGTTGTGGATACTTTCCTTCATGCATTCGTTCCTGCCCCAGTCGTCATTCATTTCTTTTCCCTTCCCTGTACTGAGTGGCAGGTAATACATATTTTCATGCTGGTCTCTCTGCCTCTCCTGCTAAAAAAATATTTTGCTTCGGTGTCTGACACCTGATACTAACTTCTGCAATGCAGTCACCACGACTGCGATGTTTTACTATCACTCCCCTTCCTCCTATTTACTCCTCCCTTCTCTTTCTGGGGCCAAGTGTATGTAACAGTGCTGGAACCAGGAATAAACATTGTGTTAATGCACTTGTTCACAATTCAGTGGCACTCATGATAGTTAACACTGTAACAGCCCTTTTCTCTCGAATTTTGTTGACCTCTCATATATTACTGACTGTGGCCGCTGCTGTCTTGCTGAATAGCTCATACACAGAAAATAAAAGAATTATGTGTCTGATAACGAGAATGAACCTTAGTTTCCAGGCACAACAACCCAGTGCTGTAATCATTAGGCCACAATCGCACGCACACTTATCTCGTGCCAACACAAAATAGTTTTTTGAGACAATTGGCATGTGCATGCCGTGCCAGTTTGCGTTAGGCCAAGGACGCAGTAATGAAGTAAGCGAATACTGATAGTCAACCTCACTACTGTCTTTTGCGTCTTAATAGCTTCTCTTTGCACACACCTCTCTCTCACTAGTCTGTAGTGCCCTCTTTGTGTTGACCTCGGCAGTCTGGTTTCGGTCAAGCCATCACAGCATGCATCATGAACTGAGGCATGCTTGCACAGACACAGGCTGGCGGCAATCATTGAGCATTGGCAGCAGTCATGATTGTCAACATGTATCCAAGTTAATCCCTGAATTGAAGCTTTGTTTTTAGTTACTGCAGAGTCTTCCCTCGATAAACATTATGGCAAGAAAATTTCAATGGCAAGAAAATTTCGAGTCCTTCAGACAGTGAGCATGAAGTGGCGTTCAAGTGTTATGAAATATTCAAAAATATAGTACCTGTATTATGATAAACTTGAAACTTGGAGCTGCAGCAGTATGCACTGCAGCAGTAGTCCACTTATGGTGGACTAAGGTATACCACATAATTCCAACTAGCTTGCGCGTGAATCACCTAGCGCAAGAGAGGGGTAATTGGAGATCACAGGGAGAGGCCTTCATCCTGTAGTGGACATCAATATAGGTTGATGATGATGATGAATTATCATCATCAAAAGCACTATATTCTTAGTGATCACTCTCTTTGGTTCACACACAGCATGCATTACCACATAGATATGTGGGCGAGGGCAAAGCATGAAGAATGAAGCTATCAACTTATGTGAAAGCATGCATTATTTAGTTTGTGTAGCTGACCGTTCTGCACAATTTTGGATTACATTTATTTATGGAAGCCTGGCCTTTGTATTGTAAACATGGCTTACAGCTATGAGATTTGCTCTACTGGTGGACTTAAGACATAACTCATGAGAGTGAAGTATTTCTTTACAGAAAAGCATGCAGAGAGGTTTGTCTAAGCTATACCTAGCTCTGGGCTGCTACTGTGTGCAGGGGAAAAATGATGGGAAGAAAACAAATGATGATGATAATGTGAAGGAGGTGTGTGTGTATGTATATATATATATATATACACATATACAGTAGAACCCCACTGTTAGGTTCCCAGGTGCTGCGTTTTCCTGGCTGTTACATCGTTTTCGGCTGGTCCCGGCACAGCTCCCTTAGAACCTAATGCATTTGCAACCCCGCTGTTGCTTCACAACTGTAGGACCGTTACAGCATCATATGTTGCGAACTGCCACCTTCACTGGCCCAAGCGGCCATTTTGACTTTTCATGACGCTTAGCTTGGTGGCTTGACGATGGGATTGGCCGCCCAATGTGCCGGGGGTGACACCCATGACGTATTTTCGGTTTCTGCCAGCAAACGTATGGCTTTTGAGATCCGTATTTGCTATCTAAAGATGGTGTATATGACGCATTGGAACCCTGAAGTTAGTTTTGGCGCATAGATGTTCCGTATAAAGTCCAAGGGCGATAATGCCGTCACTGCACGCCGTATGCTGTATGTGCGAGTGAAAGTGTGCGAGGGGAGACGATGACCGCATCTAAACCTTGCGCGCGCAAGAAAGAAAAGCAGGGAGGGAGCACGCCTTCTTCCGTTGCGCTCGAGGCACCAGTGAGGGGGGACGAAGGGATAGCGAGTGGCGTTGTACTCTAGCAACAACTGCATACTGCGTGGCGGCGCATGCATCGAATAAAGTTGGCGCGCGGGCCGTATCTTGAAAGCGATCTGTGTTGGGGGCAGAGTCGGCAGTGTGCGTCGGCGGCTCGTAGCTTTGTGCGTGCTGTGTGTTCTCGGCGCTCAGTTTGCGTTGAAGCAATAGACAACAGTGCGAAGGTCACTTCGCTCGCTGCTGCAGCGGCGCGTCCTCACGCCAGCGTTTGACAGCGCGTGTCTGCGCTCATCGAGTGTGATTTGTTCATGTTTGCCTGTGGGCACTGACACCATACTTGTTAATATAGTTAATAAGTGAATGTTTACAGGTTTATACGGATGATAAAACTACTATCCTTACATTGTATAGCTGTCTACTAATTTGCTATCGCAATCGATGCTTCGGCTTTCGGGTGAAACTACTACTTTTTTTCACACGTAATGACTTAAATAATATTGTGTGCAGTTCAACACTACTCTCATTTCTCAATTTTTCCTATTTCTCGGCTCTTGCATTTCCCAACTCTGACATTGTTTTTTTACGGTCCCGGGAAAAACGTATCAGTGGGGTTCTACTGTATATGTATATATACAAGTCCAATACTTTGTGGCCACTCTCCATGCATATAATCTAGTGGCTTACGGAAAGGCTGTAGCTGCTCCTGCAACCATGACTGCAATGTTGGTGTCAGGCCAAGGACCTAAACCAAACTCATCAGAGAACTGTCTTTTCTCAATGTGTGCAATCGAAGAAACTAGTTTCTGCCGTTCTCGGCATAGCTCGAAACTCTGTTCATTACTACTACCATGGACATGCCTGCCAACTCTCTAATTTTCCATAAAGTTTACGAATACTAGCTCGTTTTATAATTTGCTGAATGTTGTAACAAGTGATTATGCAAAATAAATTGTTTCCAAAAAAAAGTTTTGTTTGTTGGTCTCTGAACTTTCTGTTGTAAGTCTTCTGCTGAGAAAGGAGGCAAAAAATTAGACGGTTTGGCTGCACCAGCCACAGGATATCGTGCAAATACACATTTTCTTGGACCAAATTAGCCATTCTCTTGCACCAAGTTAGGCATTGCTAGGTTGTTGTTTGACCGATTGTTAATTAAATCCTTTGCAGTTGCTATGTTGTTGAACTGTTGTTTTATTGCGTACATGATGCGCATACTCATGCACACTGGATTGCATAATGAATACAGACTTACTCGGTGGACACAGGAGGACGAGCATTGCAGACTTGCACAAAGACTTTTGTGGTTTCACGCCGTACTGGCCAGTGTTGTAGAGCGGCCTTCGCACTTCCATGAATGGTGTTAGGAGTAATCACGTGCTCCACTATACAGTTGTACGGAGGGAGGTGGACAGGCTTGGGCGGATATTTATACCCATTTCTCAGAGTACAAAGGCACTTTAATTTGAGCGAGTGAAGACTTGCAAGTTTTACACTCTTTAAACGAAAAGAAATCTTTAACGTCGGGAAAGGCCAAAGCCAAAGTCAAGTACATTGTGGCTGTCACGTAGTCCAATTCCTTCTTGTGCCAGTCTGTCACCCACAGAACACGCAAAGCCAAACGAGTTGTCGATAAAGTGCCACTTGAAGATGGCCGTTGCCAAAGGACGGATCCTCGTTCTTGCAATGCTGGTAGGCAACGTCGGCAGCTAGTCGGACTTGCCGCTTTTCACCCATTTTGGCAGTGCACTTGGCACCCTTGTGCAATCTGTCCTTCTCCAGTCGCAATCGCTTGGCCACATCTTCGTGCGTCCACTCCCGCTGCGTCTGTCGCCGAGCTCGTTATTGTTCACTGTGCTTGGCGAATCTCTTATTTAGATGTTTCTAACGATGATCCCGATTCATTTTCCATAATTATTTCACACATATGCATGCGGGCGTATGTGTGAGAAGAATAAGGAGAGGCTGCACACACGAAATGCGCATTAAGAAATGCGCACATGAAGAGGCTTCACACAGACATGCGAAATGCAGGTTGGTAGGATGCTAGTGCTCTCGCACCAAAAAGTACTTGCTTAGAGCAGTTTTATAGAGGCAAGTTCCTGAATGCAGGTGACATTGACAACGACAACGTGGCTGTGATCTAAAAACGATGTGTTGCTTTTCAGTTTTTGCTGTTCCAAGTTTGTTGCTGCTTATGCACTGTATCTAAAGGCAAATCATTTTTAATAAACTGCTTATATATACCACACAATCTGTGTGCTCAGAGCAAGCTTTAAGAAAATGTGTGCTACGGGTGTTATGTACACAGCATTTTTGCTAACTTTAATGTTCACAGGTTGGCAGGTACACATGGATTACTATGTCTAAAATGGCTTCCTCACGTGACATTCCTGTGCGGTCAACCTGGCGCTGGGCTTTCAGATTATCCATTGGGGACGTGTGGTTAAGAATCTACATCAGACAGCACGTCGTTGAAGGTTTTCAATTGTTCATGTTTCCGAGGAGATGTCAATACAGGGCAGTGTTGTAGTTGTACAAGGCCATTTTTGGGGCTTCCTTAACTACAGCTTGCCTGTACTGGCCGATAGTTTCAGGACCAATATTCTTGCACTACAGGCCATTCAAGCTCGGGCTCTTCGAGTTTGTCTTGGTTGGGCCAAGATGCGCCTCAAGTGCAACTATTGCAATTGCTCGGGACCATCCAGTGCAAACACACATTGCAATCGAAGTGCTAAGAGTGCACGTTAGGCACTGTCTTGCCTTGTTTTTCACTTTTTGCCTGAGCATGCCCGCATTGTAATGATGCAAATAGACTTGAACTTGCCGCCAGCATAATGGCCACAGACATAATTTTGTACGACTGTTTATGCTTATTGCACCATTTATGCATGCAACTCAGCCATCGCTTCCTTCTTGGTGTGTGGTTCAAACCAAATACCCCTAACATATACCTAAACCTGTGCTGTCATTTCCTTCTTTCTCTGCTCCTTTTGTACGAGAGATACACCGCAACAATATCCATATTTATGCTCAGCCACCCTCAGCGATTTGGCCGGAGCCATCATCTTCGCAGCGAGAGCCACCAATGTCGGATTGAGTACGTTCCACCCAATGACATCGATGTTTGCAGAACTTGCAACTTTTCCTTCTGCCTTTCATCTAATTAGCCAAAACAAGCTGAAAAATATGGCCCGTATCCTGCCTTTCAAAACCAGCGCTGAAGTTTTTACTATCAGCACTGTGGAACGGACCCACAAGAACAACTGGTATGTATGGTAAGGAAATGGCTGGAAATTTTGGCTGACATTGTGTCACTTTTCAGTTACTTTCAGGCCCTGTGGTGTTATAGTTAATTTTATTATGATTTCAAATTGAGCAAGTTGGTAATGATTCATTTCTAACAGCACAGCTTAAGACAGGGACAAGCGTGTGTCCTGTTTACTGTTGCTTGTCCCTGCCTTAAGTAGTGCTGTTGAAAATGGTTATAGTAGCTAATGAATACCACAGTGAGGCTGCTCAGTTAGCTTATGAAAACTACACACAAGAATGGATCACACTATCAAGGTCAGCTAGATGCAGTTAAAGAAAGTTAATATCTTTGTACAAAATGTTATATCAGCGTTGAACACACCAAATGCCCAAACAACTGACTGCACACCCTGAGCTTTTAACTACTTTCAAATCCCATTTATCTCATCCAACACACGGTAATCCTGCATTATTGGTTGTGGCTAGGAGTAGCCTTTCTGAAGTCATTTGCCTTCCATACTGTGATGGCCAATGTTCCAGTATGTCTTGTTTAGTGGGGGGTATAACTATGTTTTTTCAGCACTATGATGTACAAGAACAAGTGTCATTACATGGCAAAAGGACTAGTTGTAGAGCAGATATGGGAGTGCCAAGGAGCACAGATGGCCAGCAACAACTTGATACTACTTCGTACAGAGGAGTAGGAGGCGAAGAGCTACATGGATGGAGAATTCAGAATTAGAAGTGGTCGGCCAGTGTGAAGCATAGCATGGGATGGTAGCGATATGTCTCGATTCTTCTTGTAACAGCCAACAACGCTGCCTGTGATGGATGTCGTGGTGACGAGACTCTTAAACACATTCTTCACAACTGTCCAGAACATCATGTACTGAGACGATTGCTCACGACTGTGCTAGCTTGTATATCAGAGCACATTTAGAAGGGATAATTTTGGAATGCCGACGTCACCTGCCATTGCAATAGAGCGTGATGAGGGTATTGTTGCACTGTCTGACGGTGACAGGCTTGTACGAACGATCTTCATGCTGATTGGTGGTGCGTGTGCCAATCACAGGGCTTGTGTGTTTTTGGTGGCCCCATCGCTCTGTTTCCTTATTTTCTTCGTGTATCTCCCTTCCTACACCTCCAGTGTAGGGCGTGAGTGATTTTCTGTTTTGGCTGACCTCCTTGCCTCTCATCTTCCTTATTCTTTGTCACTTACTCTTTCGTGTCCTTAATATGCAGTTAACTGTAGTGCAGCACTTATCTCATGTCTTTTTATTGTGTAGTGTGAGCAGTTGGGTTTTGCATACCTGCCAACTCTCCCGAACTTTCCGGGAGCCTCCCCGGACACGACCTATAATCTCCCGAACAGTAGTCACCACAGCAGAGCATTTCTTAAATTTTTGTTCTGATGTTTTTTACGTCTTATCGCTATAATTCTAATATGCCCTGTAATATAACCATGTAAGAAAGCAGTGCGGGAGCAGTCAGTGACCAGCATGCACCTTGAATCGTGGTAGCGGCTGCCGGCACTACCACGAATGCGAGAAACCAACGGCACTGCCATATTGGATTTTCCGGATTGCCTCGTCTCTGGCTGTCCCACACGTTTTTAGCAGTCCAGTTATATGATCATGAGTGCGCTACGCTTTTGGCTTTGTCAGGTTGTCGAGTGAAGTGCGGAATGCCAAACTACTCTTTGTTTCCCCGAGTTTAGTTAGAGCGATAGATGGCACTTTATAATATCATACACGACTGAGTTTCTGTGCTTTGTAACTTTGCGGAGAGGTGACAAGTATGGACTCTGTACCACGCGTGCCGTTTCACACGGTGGCAACTTTTTTTTACCCTCCTTCCTTACGTGGCGGTCTCCTGAATTTTTATGTTGCTAGGATGGCAGGTATGATTTTGTTTATTTCAAGTATGCACCAACTGTGCCCCATAGCAGGTTCTCCTATTTTTATTTCGGTATATGCAGCTCTGGAGCTCCTGATTTTTTCTAAACATTTAGTGTGAGTGTTGATGTTACAGCTTGGTCTAGCGCTGGCAGCAACAGTTAGAGAGGCACTAGAGAGCAACAGTAAAATCAGTTTAGGTGGGTGAAGTTGTTCTTACAAAATTTTGTTTGTTGATTTGGCAGGAAAATGTTGGTCAATTACTACTGGAGGAAATGAGGGCCAAATTTTCCTTTATTTAATTTTGCCTTTGAACACTCGGCACTGATACACTGGTGTAATGTAACGAATATAGTATTTTTTCTATTTTGGCGGTTTTAGAGCAGGATAAAGTTCTCTGAACTTGCTAGGTTGTCTTTGATTATTGATAGAGTTAGACAATTGACTAGACTTGAGTAGATGTAGTCAAAATCACAGATGTTACAGCAATGTCATTCGGTTTAGAAGTCAAGCCAAAATGGGCTGTACACCATTTCTTTCATTGTCGCATCTTTTCTGCTGTTCAAAGCCTCCACTCAACGGGGTATAGAGGGGCCATTTTGTGATTGTAACAGTGTACTTCCCTAATTCAACTTGAATCGATGCTAAGGAGAGATCAGTTTAGGTTGATAAAGTATGCTTTCAAAACTAAATTTACATATTAATTTTGTGGTAAGATGTTCATTGCTTGAACAGAAAACGAAGACCAACTTTCCATTTTCGGAATTATGACCTGAAACCCCAGTGCTGGTGCCTCGGTCTGTCGTCACAGATTTGAAATTGTCTTTCTGTATTTGGGCCATTGTGGCACTATGAAACTTCTGAAAACTGGCAAAGTTTATTCTTTGGCTCCTTCAGAGTTACAATGTACTACTTCATCTTCACTGAAAAAAAAATCAACTGGGCCCGAGAAAGCCTATGGCATTACAGCGCGCTGGCGCTGGAACTTCAAAGTGGTGACGCCCCCCCGTCTTTCGTTTCTGCGTCTATCCTCGCTTATCAAGCCTCCTCAAACACATGGTAGAAGTTGCTTTTTTGGTGTATTGTAGAAGGGTTTAATTTACTAACATGACTTGCTTTTACTGTTCCTTTAATGTCCCTGTTTAGTTTATTGACTGTTAACCAATCATGTAAAATAAAGGATCCGAGACTGATCAACTGTTTACTGTTTTCATTCGATCATCTTCTTCATCTCTCTCTTCACTTCCTCTTCTTCTTTTGACCAGGACGTTACAAATAACTTCAATGAACTACTTCCGCACAGGTTCTGGATGTTGTGCCGGCTTCACTGTCACTGTGGTCTGCACGTGATGAACCAGAGCCCGCTTCCAACAGCCCACATTCGCACAATGACCATGACCTGGTTATGCTAGCAATGTCTGGTGAGTGATTGGTGGTGAGAAGGGTTGTCAATCTGCCTCGTTATCATTGTCAGCCTGATTTCTGTTCACTGCAGGATGAAAACATTTCTCAGCAAAATTCTATTCTCTCTCTCATCAACCACTTCCATCCTGTGCCTGCAAAATTTTTAATTTCATCTCGCCACAGAATTTTCTGCGGTCCTTAACTGCATTCAACTTCTCTTCGCATCCAATCTGTTGCTTTAATATACAACTGGTTATCTCATCTATGCGTTACATTATCTGCCTCAGCTCGATTTCTTCCTCCTAATCTCAACTAAAATATCAGCTACTCCTGTATAATTTCTAAACCACACCACTGTCTTCCCGTCTTTTAACGTTACGCCTAACATTTTTCATTGCATCGCTCGTTGTGCTGTCCTTAGCTTCTTGTGTTTGGCTACTTTCACCAAGTTTGATATTATTGAGACCTCTTAGCTACAAGAATTGTCGTGCTCTATACCACCTAGCTATGTTTTGGCTACTTCAGGTATCAAGTGTGACAGGCATTTAAGTAACACTGGGTCTTTGAAACGGTCATGCTTTACACTAGGTAGCTTGACCATGCCTTGAGATGTTGTATTTGTTTCCAGTAATGTAATAAAATGCAGTACCTAATGTCAACTGACGCATGTTTGCTAGCGCATAGATGGTGGATATGCATATGGTAAATGAGGATCATTTAGTTACTGTGGCTACTTTCGTCATCTGTAATTGTGGCTGGCCATTGTCTGGAACTGGCTACTATGGTGGCGGGTATGTCCCATGCAGCGATATGTCATAAACTCTCAGTAGTTCCTTGCAGCACTGTACAAGCTATGGGCTTTTTCGATTAATTAGGGGAGTGAACACATCTTAAAAGTGCTCTTCTATACCCTGTAGTCTGCTAGTGACAAGCGCTGCAGAGCAGGCGGCGACAGCATCTACTAATACTGCAACTTCACAGCGAGATCAGCTGTCTTTCCGTGCAGCAGAGCCAAGGCTGCGTGACTCGCAAACACGGATTCTTGCACAGCAAGATGTAGTGCTACAGCTCGGAATCTTTTGAAGACTAAATGACCTTGACAAGGGATCTTGTCAGCAGCTGTTTACATGGAAGCTACTGTGCAGATCTCAGGGCAGTTTATTGCACCATTTTTCTTTGTTCTTTAATAAAATATTTACTAAGGCCTTATGATACTGAAAAGAAAGTTCACTTATTTGAATCAAGATGGGCAGAGAACAAAAAAGTTATGCAACGCTGCTGTACAGACATTAATTTGCATTTAAAAAGTATGAACAATTATTTGATTTGAACAGTTGCTAAATTCATACGTGTAGCCGGCACAGCGACAACACTGGAAAACTCCCTCCAGGCTAGCGCTTCATCCTTTGCAAAAATGGCGTCTGCAGACTTGCTTGTGTGGTATCGTTCCAAGCTGCTCTTTGACGCAAAAGAGTTGAAGATGCTTAATTGGATCAGTGCAGAAGGAGTGGGGTAAATGTCCTCGTATTCTAATTATGAAAACAGATGCACTGATGAATGTCAGCAAGTGTACTGTGTACAAGCAGATGTTAGAAGAGGGATCAAGAGATGGCACCATCATCCTGTGCGACATGCTGGCCGAGTGTCGCCGCTAGCAGACGACAGAGTACAAAAGGGCACCTTTAAGATGTGTTCACGCCCCTGATTGGTCCAAGAAGCCCGTAGCTTCCATAGTGCTGCAAGGAACTACTTGTTGTGAATCAGCATGCACTGCTGACACATGCTTATCTTGCTAGATTCACCGACACGCCTCTTGTTCATCAGAAGTGGCTGCGGTGACATTACAAGATAAAAGTTTATAAAAGCTACTAACTTTTAATAAAGCTTTTTCATTCTTTGCCAACTGCTTGTTGAGTTCAGTGGTGACGAGGCTGCCACCACCAGGCCGCTGTCGGCTCCATGGCGGCCCACGCCAGACTTCCGGGTTTCGACGAAACAGAAGACAGTTGGGAAGCCTACCAGGGCCGGTATTTTGTAGCGATGCCTTTCCGGTAATAATGCCTTTTCGCACTTTGTCAGTGGTCAGAGCGACGGTCCGCTCGTGTTATCAACGGGATCAGCCGGCCGTGAGTGGTGGATGATAAGACTAGTATAGAATAAGTCGTAAGGCATCGCTACAGAATCGCGGCCCAGGTACGTCTGGAGTCGTACTTTGAAGCTTACGGAATCAATGACTCGAAGAAACAACGGGCCCTGCTACTGGCAGCCTTAAGTACGACAACAGTCATCATAATAAAGGGACGTTGCACGCCAGCCAAGATTCAAGAGCTCGCCTACGAGAAGCTGGTTGAGCTGCTGACTGAACACTTTGCGCCACAGAGCAATGAAATAGTGGAGTTTTACAAGTTCTTGACCAGATGCCAGCGTCCTGTGGAGATAACAAAGGACTTCATTACGGAAATTCAAAAGAGGACCTGCAGGTGCAACTTTGGCGAGGCATGGGACTGGATGCTACGAGACAGACTTCTTTGCAGTCTGCGTGATGCTGGAGTTACAAGCTTTTGGCAAAATCTTCTCTGACGCTGAAAGAAGTAGACGACATAGCTTTAGCAGCCAAGATGGCAGCCCTCAATGTTGATCATATGGAGAAGACTCAGGATCATGACCGCGTCCATGCTGTGAAGAGCAAGCTGCTGGGTCAACCGTATTACCACAAGACTATCCGCACATTTTATCTCGGCCAAGCGAACATGTCGTTTGTCCGTGTTGCAGTAGCACATAGCAGGAACGTGCAAGCTTCGCCAAGCAGAGTGTTTTCGCTGCTGACATAAAGGGCATCTAGCTAAAATGTGTGTATGGCAACAACAAGGGGTGGCCCATTGTAAGGATCATTCTTTAGAGATCGACAGCAACGACCTTTGCCTATGAAGTTTGTACCTGCATCTGTAAACTTGGTCAAGCCCATTCGCACCCTTTGCTGGAGCGGAATTCTGCTCAAAATGCAAGTGGACACTGGATCACCTGTCTCCATCATTACGTGAAAAACATACTGCAAGCATCGACATGTCTGGCCTGTGCTCTGCGAGACACCTTTGCAGTTGTCCTGCTTTCTGGGCAAGCTTCCCGTGAAGGGTCAGCTGAAGCTTCCCATCTCATATGCGGGAATAACCCTAGACGCAATGCTAACCGTACTGTAGTCTGTGGCCCTAACTTGTGTGGACGCAATGTCATCAGCAAATTTGAGCATAGTGAGAGGCCCGTCCTCAGCAATGTCAGCGAGGCAACCTCTGGTCAGCAAAACATACTTGACCATACTTTGGTTAGTGCACTCTCAGAGGAGTTCAGCGATCTGTTTACGCCATTTATAGGGCTCATTAGTGGCCTCGCAATCCAATAGCGGTTGCATGAAAATGCGATGCCGCGGTTCTGCAAGCCATGTTCTGTGCCATATGCAATGGGGGAGCAAGCGTCTAATGAAATGGACAGACTTTTTAAGGATGGTATTCTTTCGCCTATCGTCAGTGCAGACTGGGCCTCGCTTCTTGTTCCCGTCATTAAGAAGAATGGTTCCGCTTGGCTGTGTGGCAATTTTAAGATCACTGCAAATGCTGCATGTGTCACAGAGCAGTACCCATTGCCAAACATACGGGATATCTTTGCTAACCTAAATGGAGGTGAAGTATTCAGCACCATCGACTTGAAAGATGGTTACAGTCAGTTGCCGCTTGATGAGGAAATAAAGATTTTAGTCGTAAACATTCCAAAAGGCCTGTTTTGCTTCAATCAACTTTCTTTTAGTGTAGCTTCTGCGATTTTTCAGAGACGTATGGACGGCATCCTGCCAGGCATTCCGGGCATTCAAGTTTATTTGGATGAGGTAGTCGCGGAGAGATGTGCCAACTGTGAGATGCTGTGTGAAGTTTTCAGACGTTTCCGGCAGCATGCTGTCAAGCTGAATCTGCAGAAATGCAAGTTCCGGCAAGCAGAAGTTGAATTCCTGGGCCATCGTATAAGAACAAACGGCTTGTACCTAAGATGGACAACACTGCTACAATAGTGTCACGTAGTAGTGACGCTGAAGAAAACAGTCGTAAAACTGTGTACGACGAAACTGGTTGTTTATTGGGCGAACCTGTGCCCACAAAAGCAAGGTACACTCAAAGCACAACGATAGCGGCGAACACAGTCGGCGATCGTCGAAAATCTGATCAGCGGCGAAACGCGTCGGCTTTTATACCTGAGTCATCGAAGGTTCCAGATTAATCCCTGATTCCCGCGTGTCTTCCAGAAAGTTCTAGACAATTCGCGTCGCTCATACAATCAGATTACATGGGCGTCGGTGACCACAGACGACGGATAGAAGCATCGATAACGTCCGAGAAGCTTCCAATGCAGGCGCGTCCTGCGCCGAGCGATAACGTTTAACATTTGTCAGCCAATGTTGAAAGCGGCCACCAGTGAAAGATAAACATGTGTACGTGTCAATACCCTCCCCTTAAAAAGCATCGTCCCGATGCTACAAACAAACACGAAAGCGAAAACAAAACCATGCGTAATAAACAAAATAACAAAAAACAATAACAAAATAACAAAGTACCTAAGTTTGTCAGCGGGCGTAGAAAGGCTTAAGACGCACCACGTGGATGACTTCAGGTCGTGCCCGGCGCCGCTGTGATTGCGAAATGCCGTCTGGCACGACCTCATAGTCCAGTGCGCCAATACGTCGGGTGATCTTATATGGTCCGAAATAGCGACGTAACAGCTTCTCGCTAAGTCCTCGTCGGCGTATCGGAGTCCAGACCCAAACACGGTCACCGGGCTGGTACTCGACGTAGCGTCGTCGAAGGTTGTAGTGTCGGCTGTCGGTCCTCTGCTGGTTCTTGATGCGCAGTCGGGCGAGCTGTCGACCTTCTTCGGCACGCTGCAAATAAGTGGCAACGTCGAGATTTTCTTCGTCAGCGACGTCTGGTAGCATGGCGTCAAGCGTCGTTGCCGGGTTCCTTCCGTAGACCAGGTTGAACGGCGCCATGTGCGTCGTTTCTTGCACGGCCGTGTTGTATGCGAAGGTCACGTACGGAAGGATGGCATCCCACGTCTTGTGTTCGACGTCGACGTACATTGCCAGCATGTCGGCGATGGTCTTATTTAGGCGCTCGGTGAGGCCATTCGTCTGCGGGTGGTAGGCGGTGGTGCGGCGATGGCTTGTCTGGCTGTACCGCAGGATGGCTTGAGTTAGTTCTGCCGTAAAGGCCGTGCCTCTGTCGGTGATGAGGACTTCTGGGGCACCGTGACGCAGGAGGATGTTCTCAACGAAGAATCGGGCTACCTCGGCGGCACTGCCTTTGGGCAAGGCTTTTGTTTCGGCGTAGCGGGTGAGGTAGTCCGTAGCGACGACGATCCATTTATTTCCGGACGTCGACGTCGGAAAAGGCCCCAGTAAGTCCATCCCGATCTGCTGGAACGGTCGGCGAGGTGGCTCGATTGGCTGTAGAAGTCCGGCTGGCCTTGTCGGCGGTGTTTTGCGTCGCTGACAGTCTCGGCATGTCCTTACGTAATGGGCGACGTCGGCAGAGAGGCGAGGCCAGTAGTATTTTTCTTGTATCCTCGCGAGAGTGCGTGAAAAACCAAGATGTCCAGCCGTTGGGTCGTCATGGAGAGCTTGCAGAACCTCTGGACGCAATGCTGAGGGTACCACGAGGAGGTAGTTGGCTCGGAGAGGCGAGAAGTTCTTCTTTAGGAGAATGTCGTTTTGCAAGAAAAACGACGCCAATCCTCGCCTGAACACCTTCGGCACAATGACGGTCTTGCCTTCCAGGTAGTCTACAAGGCTCCTTAGTTCCGGGTCGGCTCGCTGTTGTTCGGCGAATTCGTCGGCACTGATTGGTCCCAAGAAAGTGTCGTCATCCTGGTCGTCCTGTGGCGGCGGTTCGACGGGGGCGCGAGACAAGCAGTCGGCGTCAGAGTGCTTTCGCCCGGACTTGTAAACGACGGTGATGTCGAATTCTTGAAGTCTCAGACTCCATCGTGCGTGGCGACCTGAAGGATCCTTCAAGTTAGCTAGCCAACACAAGGCGTGGTGGTCGCTCACAACTTTAAAGGGCCTGCCATAGAGGTAGGGACGAAACTTTGATGTAGCCCAGATGATGGCGAGGCACTCCTTTTCTGTTGTGGAATAATTTGCTTCCGCCTTCGATAGCGACCGGCTAGCGTAACTTACAACCCTTTCTAGTCCATCAGTCCTCTGCACAAGCACGGCGCCGAGTCCTACGCTGCTTGCGTCGGTGTGGACTTCGGTATCGGCGTTTTCGTCGAAATGCGCAAGTATTGGCGGCGATTGCAGGCGTCGCTTCAGTTCTTCAAATGCTTCGAGTTGCGGCGTCTCCCACTTGAACTCGACGTCGGCCTTCGTGAGATACGTCAGTGGCTCTGCGATCCGTGAAAAATCCTTGACGAAGCGCCTGTAATAGGCGCACAGTCCAAGAAATCTACGCACTGCCTTCTTGTCAGCGGGCAGAGGAAAGTTGGAGATGGCCGCAGTTTTCTGAGGGTCGGGGCGCACTCCAGACTTGTTGATGACGTGGCCCAAAAACAAGAGCTCCTCATACGCGAAGCGGCACTTTTCTGGCTTTAACGTGAGTCCGGAGGTTTTAATTGCTTGAAGAACTGTTTCAAGGCGCCGCAGGTGTTCTTCGAAGCTTGAGGCAAACACAACGACGTCGTCCAAATAGACGAGGCAAGTCTGCCACTTCAAGCCTGCCAGTACTGTATCCATGACGCGTTGGAAAGTCGCAGGTGCCGAGCAAAGACCAAACGGCATGACCTTGAACTCAAACAGTCCGTCTGGTGTTATAAAGGCCGTCTTCTCCCGATCCCTCTCGTCGACTTCGATTTGCCAGTAGCCGGTTTTGAGGTCCATCGACGAAAAATACTTTGCATTGTACAGTCGATCCAAGGCGTCGTCAATCCGTGGAAGGGGGTATACGTCCTTCTTCGTGACCTTGTTGAGGCGACGATAATCGACGCAGAAACGTAGGGTTCCATCCTTCTTCTTCACTAACACCACGGGGGACGCCCACGGACTCTTGGACGGCTGGATGATGTCGTCGCGTAGCATTTCGTCGACTTGTCGCCTTATGGCCTCGCGTTCGCGCGCCGAAACTCGGTACGGGCTCTGACGCAATGGGCGGGAATTTTCGTCGGTTATGATGCGGTGCTTGGCGACAGGGGTTTGTCGAACTTTTGACGACGACGAGAAGCAATCCTTGTATTGCAGGAGCAGAGCTTTTAGTCGTTCTTTCTTATGCCTGGGAAGGTTCTGATTGACGTCGAAAGTTGGTTCAGGTATTATAGTCGTCGTTGCGGGTGCACTGGAATCCGTGAAGGCGAAAGCACTGCTGGCTTGTACTATTTCGTCGATGTAGGCGACCGTGGTGCCTTTGTTAATGTGCTTGTATTCGGGGCTGAAGTTCGTGAGCATCACCGTTGCTTTCCCTGCACGTAGCTCAGCTATGCCTCTAGCGACGCAAATTTCACGGTCGAGCAGTAAGTGATGATCGCCCTCAATGACGCCCTCCATGTCTGCAGGCACTTCGGTGCCGACGGAAATCATTACGCTGGAGCGAGGCGGAACGGTGACTTGTTCTTCAAGCACATTCAAGGCATGGTAACTTATGCTTGTATGCGGTGGTATCGCGTTGTGCGTTGAAAGCGTTATCGACTTGGACCTTAAGTCGATGACTGCACCGTGTTGATTTAGAAAGTCCATGCCTAGGATGACATCCCTGGAGCAGTGCTGCAGGATTACGAAGCTCGCCGGGTAAGTGCGGTTGTTTACCGTGACTCGTGCTGTGCAGATTCCAGTCGGCGTTATTAGGTGGCCTCCCGCTGTCCGGATATCGGGTCCTTGCCAGGCTGTTTTCACCTTCTTCAACTTGGCGGCGAACGGGCCACTGAAGACGGAATAGTCGGCTCCAGTGTCGACGAGAGCGGTGACGTTATGGCCATCGATGAGCACGTCTAGATCGGTAGACCGGCGTCTGGCGTTGCGGTTAATTCGTGGCGTCGGATCACGGCTGCGTCGGCTTGCTCTGCTGCTGCTACGTCGCGTCGGAAGGTCTTCTTTCGGCGGCGAAGTGTTGTCAAGGCTGTTGCTAGGCGGCGTGCTGATATCTCGTCGTGATGAATCGCGAATCGTCGTCGTCGGCGGCGTCGGAGGATCTTCGGCATTGCGTCGTACAGCAACCGCACCTCCATCGGTTGCTGCCTTTAGTTTCCCGGATAGGGGCTCACGGACCGGCCCCGGGCTGGGCCAGTGTATGGTCGGCGCTGCGGCGACAGGTAACGTCCTGGTGACGGCGAGCGTGAGGGTCGTCGTGGTTGCCACTGGGCTCCGGCGAGGTAGTCGGCGATGTCACGTGGCCGCTCGCCAAGCTGTGGACGCGGCGCGTTGACGGCGAACCCTCGTAGGCCCATCTCGCGGTATGGGCATCGGCGGTAGACATGACCAGCTTCCCCGCAGTGATAGCAGAGCGGGCGGTGGTCGGGGGCGCGCCAAATGTCCGTCTTTCTCGGGTAGCTGCGCTGGGTGACGGGCGGGCGTGCTGGCTGCCGCGGCGGCGGTGGGCGACGGAACTGCGGCGTTACTTGGCCCTGGTGAGAGCGTGAAGGAGGGCCTTGACGACGGGCAACGGCGGCGTAAGTCAGCGCTTCCGGCTGGGGTTGCGGCGATTGCGGCTGCACATCAGGAACTCCAAGTGAGCGCTGAACCTCTTCTTTGACGACGGCGGCGATAGATGCCACTTGAGGCTGCGACCTGGGTAAGAGCTTCTGCAGCTCCTCGCGAACGACTGCTCTGATGGTCTCGCGCAGGTCGTCGGCGCCTAGAGCTTGAGCATCGGCGTAGTTGGTCAGGGCACGGCGGTTGTATTGTCTGGCGCGCATTTCAAGCGTCTTCTCGATCGTTGTGGCCTCGGAAAGAAATTCGGCGACAGTCTTGGGCGGGTTGCGCATCAATCCGGTGAATAGTTGCTCTTTGACACCCCGCATCAAGAACCGAACTTTCTTTTCTTCAGACATGTCGGGGTCGGCGTGGCGGAAGAGGCGAGACATCTCCTCCGTGAAGATCGCGATGTTCTCGTTCGGCAATTGCACCCTGGTTTCTAAGAGAACCTCTGCCCTCTCCTTTCGTACGACACTCGTGAAGGTCCTCACGAAGTTTTCACGAAAAAGGTCCCACGTAACCAGGGTGGTCTCTCTGTTCTCAAACCAGGTCCGAGCAGCGTCATCCAACGAAAAATAGACATGGCGTAGCTTGTCGTCGTCGCTCCATTTGTTGAACGTCGCGATCCGCTCGTATGTCTCCAGCCAGGTTTCAGGGTCTTCAGCCGATGATCCACGGAAGGTCGGGGGCTCCCGAGGTTGTTGCAGCAGGATGGGGGACGCTGGGGCTGCCATTGGGGTCGTTGACTTGGCCTTGATCGCTGTGGTCTTCTCGGGAAGAAGTCCGTACTCCGGCAGAAGTCCTTGCTGCCTACGGCTAGCTCGCTGGTCCTTGGTGACGTTGGCGTTGTCCTCCGGTTTCGGGCTTGGATCGCGGCTTTGCGGGGGCGTTCGCTGCATGAACGCACTAGCACCTCCACCAGATGTCACGTAGTAGTGACGCTGAAGAAAACAGTCGTAAAACTGTGTACGACGAAACTGGTTGTTTATTGGGCGAACCTGTGCCCACAAAAGCAAGGTACACTCAAAGCACAACGATAGCGGCGAACACAGTCGGCGATCGTCGAAAATCTGATCAGCGGCGAAAAGCGTCGGCTTTTATACCTGAGTCATCGAAGGTTCCAGATTAATCCCTGATTCCCGCGTGTCTTCCAGAAAGTTCTAGACAATTCGCGTCGCTCATACAATCAGATTACATGGGCGTCGGGGACCACAGACGACGGATAGAAGCATCGATAACGTCCGAGAAGCTTCCAATGCAGGCGCGTCCTGCGCCGAGCGATAACGTTTAACATTTGTCAGCCAATGTTGAAAGCGGCCACCAGTGAAAGATAAACATGTGTACGTGTCAATACTGAGACTGCAATGCTATGTAGACTATCTCTGGACGGTGATTCAACAGTTGCAGCATTACAATAATCCAACGATTTCATGCCGTAAAAGGCGCACCAATCGTTGGGCATGGCTTATTGCAATACTTTATCCGGATTTCTCCATTCCCTCGCCCGCAGGTTAAATATAGCAAGTCAATTGCGTTTTCAAATACGCTTCGGTGGTCCCAAAAACTGGGCAGGGTGCGAGTAGCGCAAGCGGTAATTTTATATGGCGGGAACTGTCCAGTGCCAGGTCTTCTCCGCAATGTGAGAGCGTGTATGGCGCATCCAGCGCGTCACGTGCTAGAGCGCGTCTCGAGGAGGCACAAAAGACAATCCTCGCTGCCCAAGCAGGGGATACGTAGTAAAGAAAAGCATTACTGGCGTGGCCACTCCATTAGGCAAATTTAGCCTCAGCTGTACTTTTGTTGGACTTTGCGGCATGCAGCCGACAGTGCCCGCTTTCAGAAGGGGGGGGGGGGGCAAATGGCATACCTTGCCCCCACTTTTGACAGCGAGGGGGGCAATTGCATCCCCCCCGGTAGATACGCCTATGCTTTCAAGATAGCTCCGTGAGCAGCAGCCGCGGGAGCAGAACGCACTCCCCCCTCCCCTCCCGTCTCCGTCGTCTCCTCCCCGTGCGTCGCGCGTGTACGAAGACCGCGCGCTGCCGGCCGCCTTCCTCTCTCGCGTGCGCGAGCTTAAGCTGCGGTTGCCCGCTCACCCTCGCATGCTTTCACTCGCACACACAGCGCACGGCGCGCGGTGCCGATTTGATCGCCATTGGACATTATACGGAACCTCACGGTGACGGCGACGGCAACGGAACAAATGCGCTTGGTGAGTCCATAGAATTGCTATCGCAATAAAACTATCATCCTCATTACTGCCTCTAGCGTCCTCGTCTTCTTCCACAGCTGCCTTGTAGGCGGACCTCGTTTTGCGCTCGTGCCGTTGGAAGCCGTGCCAAGCATGACCGTGTGCTTAAACAATATCAGGTAATTTTAAAGTTATTCACAACAATATCATCAAAATAACATTTTCCAAATTGGTTAATAGATATACAGCCTATACTTAAATTAAAATTACCTTGAGATAAGGACTGAGGCTTTTCAATGTAGTTTTCAAGGCACTGCTCCCGCATTCGTCGTCGTCGTCTGCTGCCACAGCTGGCTGCGTCGCCGCTAATCATTCCAGCGTCGAATTTCAGTTCTCTTCTGTCGTCGTAATGGGGAGGCCGCGTTGCGTATACAGGGTTATGAGGCATCTGATTACGTGTCCTAACGCGTTTGAGCAACGCCGACGTGAACGTGCTCGGCAAAGGGCTCGTCGTCGACTTGCCGACTCTAGCGTAAGGGCTTCTGAAGCCCAGGCGAAACGTCAGCGAAGAGCCGCGGACCCCGAGTGGACGGAGCGTGATGTTAAGGTCAAACGTCAGTGAAGAGCTGCCGACCCCGAGTTGCGGGAGCACGATGTTCAGGCCAAACGTGAGCGTCGTCTTGCCCTCCAGGATCCCGACAACGGTGGTGCACGCCTCGGCAACGCTAGTGCCAACTTCTCTGGTGCGACGTCCAGGTTTCAGCGCGAGTTTCTCAACCGCAAAGTTCATGATAGACATGTTCGGTTGGGTGATGCCCAAAGACGATACGCCCATTCTCATTGTGGGGGCAATATTCACGATAGCAGATCCACCATAGTCACAACTTCACTGGCTTCCATCTTCACATGGCAGGGTGGGCAGGGAAGTTCATGTCTTTACCGCTCGCAACAGGCCTACCGTAACTTTACCAACGGACGAACACCGGTGCTGGCGGTGGAAGTGGAAGGGCTCTGAATTTTTTATCCCTGCTTCGCTTCCAAAATATTGCATACGAACCAACACCGTTATGAACCGTTACGGATCACTGCTTTTCGTTCCAGAGCAGAACCGGAATGGAATTTTTTTCATTGGAACGAAACTAAAACCATAACAAAATACATTTCGTTCCGGCACCCTGTTCACAAGTGCCTATACATTCTTTCCTCATCGGAATGACCACAATTGTCGAGTGTGAAGCTTGTGAATGCTAAGCGACGATTGCAAACCTTCCATGTGGTTGTTCTGTTTCAGTCAACAAAGAAAATCACTCACACCACGCTCGAGAAGCTTGCCAACCATCCCATTACAGAAAACCGAATTCATTGACCCTGATCTCAGCCGACTTCTGCCCCAGTTCTTCTAAATGCACTATACTCGCGGATAACTTTTTGTGGCAATGAAGCGAACGCTACAGGGGTGGATTGTCTGCACGAATGTTATTGCGCAAGCAGTTAGCAGACTTTCACAGCGCTTTTGGCTTCTTGGATTGCATACTGGGGGCAGGGGGTATCGCGCTAGATTCCACGTGGGACGTTTTGCATTATCCCAAACGCGGAAGACAACCACGGGTAAATGCGTGACATTTTAAACTCAATGGGTTATTTTGCATAGTTTGCTGTTGTACATAAGGTGCTAATGTTTTCTCTTTTCCAGCTTCATCTAACGCGGTTGAGGATGTAGGGCGTTTTTCAGGAACGCTATTGCGTGCGTTTTCCTTCAGCAGCTTTGCCATCATTGTCACAGAAAGCCATTTTTTAAGCATTGGTAATGTATGAAAGAGTGCACTTGAAGTTATCAGTTGTTTCCCTCGTGCTTTTTGTGGGAATATATTCTTTTCACACCTTTTTTCCTCCTCACATTTTTCACACACACACACACGCACACACATACACATACACACGCGCACACACACGTAATTTGTGCTCCAAAATAATACTTCAATAAATTTTCTTATCTTGGGCAACTAAATTTGGAGGGGATGTTGAGTCTGTCATGAGTAATATGCGAACAAAGTAAGTGCGCCTTAAATTGAGACGCCGATATGGAATATCGCCAAAGTAAACCAATTACGCCCCTGAGCGTCATGAGGGTTTCAACGTTATTCCGTTTAAAACTATCACACGTCTCAAAACAAAACTTAGTAGGAATAAAGTGTCTGCACCGAAACATGTTAGAGAAATTGAAACTCGTAGGTATACTTTGTAGGTGCTGGAGAATATTATATAATTTGTATTAACTGGGGTGCTTCTCGATGCTTGCCGGGGGACCAAAACGTTTGTCGTATGCGAACTACTAAACTTATCATAAGGAAACTTTGCAGGAATAAAGTCTGCGTTAGGGAACAAATGCTGGAGCAATTTATTTGTAATTGAGTGCTGTGGCGTACAAATTTTCTAAAATGTCGTCGGAAACTTTAGAACGTTTTTTGCAGTATGGAATTAATTTTTTATAATAGTTGCTGCAAGCAAACGGCTCAACGTCTCCCAAAACTCGACACGGCAGACCCTCAAAGTTCTGCATAAACCATTGAAAGTACTTAAGTTAAAAAGTGTTCATTTAGGAGTGACTTGTAAGCGGCGGAGTGCTCAATGTCATTGGCGCGGCCGCAACACTTGTGGCTCTCCACGAGCGCGGGTGCTGCCGGAAATGCAGTTATTGTAGCGTCAAAACATAGCTCATACACCCGCGGCGGGAATAGGCAATACTGAAAGCGATGAAAACTACCCACAAAGGCAAATGAAAGATCCAATGAAACATGGAAACATTGGGTGACATACTGCCAAGTGAATTTTGACTAGACATGCTTCGCGAAGAAAAATAATTGCACCACGAACAGCCCACTAGCACCATAAGTGCCCTTATACTTTCAATGAACTTCAGGAGAGATGCATGCTATGACAAACTTGGGGCTGGCACACAAATGGCATTCATGCATTCCGAATGATGATATGCTTGATGTGGATAAAGTTAAACCTAGATTACTATAATCAGAAATACAAGGAACATTAATAGGAGGTAAGAGGAGCGATCGCAAGTCAGAAAAAAAGAACTATTTCTGCAGGAATCGAAACTGCAACTTTGCCGAGAGTACGTTGTCGCCAGCTTCCGAGGTCTCTCCGTCTCGAACTATATTTGCAAGTACAGGTTAGTATGGTCGGGTTTCCAGGCGTGGTCAGAAAATTTTTTTTCTCCTAACACTTTCAAAATGTTCACATCGAAAGCCTATGGAAACGATAATAGTTTACGTAGAAAAGTATTTGTTTGAGAGTAATGTACTTCTGGAAGCAGTCCTTAGGAGCTGCTATGCATATTATGTCAAAAACTTCTTCGTCGAATTAAGCTGCATCTTTTATTTTATTTTCTTTCAGCCCCAGTTTTCAACGCACGTCGCACCCGCCGCGATGGCTCAAAGGCTAAGCTACTTTCCTGCTGAGTACGAGTACTTGCATTCTATTCCCAGCGCGGTGGTGGTCTTCGAATGGGGGCGGAATGCAGCCACGCTCTTTTACCAAGCTTTGGGCGCACATGACTCAGGTGGTCGACGTTAATCTGGAGGCCTCGATCCACATTGCCGTAACACATGTGTTGCGTTGGGACGTTAAAACCCTCAAACATCCACGATGACATCATTGACATAGGCCTGCGCTATTCCCTGGAATTCTTGCCGACGTAGTCGTCGAGTAGTTTTGTGCTCGCAAATGCATAGCTTTGAGCTTACTCTACTACAGCGCTTGTAGACATTTCCATTTCGCTGCGACAAACAGCGACACCGTCACACGATGTCGCTGTTTGTCATCACAGGAATTTATTTTTGAACCTTAGGGGCGATAGTGAAGGCCACGGCACATCACGTGGTGATGAAGCGGAATAACTGAACCCGAATTTGCGGATTTTTTTATTCTGCTGATTGTTCCATGATAACTGAGGTCAAAAAACCGGACTAGGGATTACTTCTTAGCCACGATTAAGGTATTTCAATGCTTTGGCAGTTTATATCAAACTTTTGTGCGTGTACCACGAAGCTGAATTGTTAGGCCATTTCTCCAGGTCTAAACGTGACTTTTTATTTTAGGAAACACGCATCTGGAAATTACCTGCATCAACTAGGCCTTACCATGAATGTCCCAATTCGACCAATATCTGTACTTTTGCTCTCATTAAACCTTCTCCTTTCCTTGAGTCACCATGATGGGTGCAAGCCCGCCGTGGTTGCTTGGTGGCTTTCGCGTTGCTCTGTTAAGTCCGAGGTCATACGATTCTAGCAGCCATCGTCATCTTCCTCGAGCGCCCTTGAAAAAGTGTGTTGATTTTTAAGTGTTACGGAATTTTTAAAGGTCGCCTGTGGCAGGTAGCATAATTCTTATCGCTGGGCTGGGTTATTCGAAGAGGTGGACATTAGTAGCACAAGAAATCGAAGTAAATGTTCAACTAATTAACAAAAATTGACTAATGAACTTCGTAGTTAATTACTTTACGAGACATATTGCAATTTACGAATGATTTACCAGGATGACACCAGCTTCGAGACATTGTTTCCCAAAGTGTGGGACGAAATACATGGACGTTCCAGTTACTTTTGTGCTTCAATGTATAAAACAACACTTTCGTAAAAAAGTAAGTGGAACAACAGTGCATAATTACTGCGATTTTGATGGCGCATATCTCCAAAATGGTGTCCTTCTGGAAATTCACTCCAAGTGGATACGCCTGACAAGCGCACCGGCTACAATTCGTAAATTGCAATACGTTTCGTAAAGTAACTAACTAAAAATTAATTTGTGAATTTATAATAATTAGTGGAATATGTGTTTCGATTTCTCATGCTAATAATGTCCGCCTCATCGAATAATCCAGCTCAATGATATGAATTATGCTACCTGCCCCAGACGATTTCCAAAATTCCGTAAAAATTGAAAATGAACACCCTATCTATGGCGGGATCCGGTGCGTGTGTTCCTTGCGTCGTCCATGACGTCGTACTCACCATGCAATCACATCCGGGTCACCACGCTGTAGGGACCCAGGTTAGGTACACTTACAATAATGCGTGAACCCACGAGCAAAAGACCTGAAAACCGTTCGGACCAATGGCACTGCACCACGAAGATGTTTTTTTTTTTTTTGTTGTTGTTGTTGTTCTTCCAACCTAGCAGCTCGCAGCACGAGGGCAGAGACACACGCGCCGGAGCGCTACATATATAACAGGCGGCTAAGGAAGATGACGATGGCTGCTATAGGATCGGATCCCAGCTGCGGCTGCCGCATTTCTGTGGGGCTGAAATGCGAAAACGCCCGTTTACCGTCCATTAATTGCAGTGGTAAAGAGACGGCCAAAATTAGTCTGGCGCCCACCACTATGGCGTGCCTCATAATCAGATCGTGGTTTTGACACGTAAAACACTGCAATTTTTCATGGGCGCAGCGCATCAAGGAAGTTGTGCAGCTGCAAATATCTCGCCACCGCAATAAACGAATGTCGCCGTTTCTCCCGAAAGGCGGAGCGTCGATTGCGACAGCAAATAATTAGAGAGATATACGAAGTAAGGATAGCAGTTTTACCGTCCGTATAAACTTGTAAACATTCGCTGATGAACTAAATTAACAAGCATGGTGTCACGCGCGCACATACATGCATGAACACAACTCACTCGATGACCGCGGACACTCGCTGTCAGGACGCTGGCGTGAGGAAGAGCGGCAGCAGCAGCTAGCTAATTGCTCTTTGGGCAGCCTCTCGCTTCAGCGCGAGCTAAACGGCGAGAACACAGCGCAGACGAAGCCATGAGCCCTCGGCGCGCTTAGCCTACATTTGTACCCACCGCAATTAGTTACATTCAAAATAGGGCCCGCGCGGCCGCGCCATACGCAGCCGCAGCCGGGATAGAACCAACACCACCTACATAGCACAGGCCTACGTCCTCTGATATATGACGTTATGCTACCTGTCCCGAAATTGCCATTGCCAAGGCTGGCGTGACGAAAGCGGTGACGTCAAAATCACTGTTGCTTACGCGGGAGCATCCCCATTAGATTCTATGGCAGCTGGGCCAGGTAGCATGACGTCATGATCGGAGTGCGTAGACAACACCACCTAGATAGCACAAGGTCTGTTCACTCCGATGCATGACGTCAGGCTTCCTGACCCGAAATTTATTGCCAACTCTCGCGTGACGAAAGCGGTGATGTCAAAATCACTGTTGCTTACGCGGGAGCATCCCCATTAGATTCTACGGCAGTTGGGCCAGGTAGCATGACGTCATGATCGGAGAGCGTAGGCAACACCACCTAGATAGCACAAGGTCTGTTCACTCCGATCCATGACGTCATGCTACCTGGCCCGAAATTTATTGCCAACTCTCGCGTGACGAAAGCGGTGATGTCAAAATGACTTGTGCTTACTCGGGAGCGTCTCCATTAGATTCTATGGCAGTCGGGCCAGGTAGCATCACGTCATGGATCGGAGTGAAAAGGCCTTGTGCTATCTAGGTGGCGTTGGCGTAGGCCTTGTGCTATCTAGGTCATGTTGATAAAACGCCCCCCTCCTGCTGCCTTGCGCGCAATGTAAGACGGCGCGCTTCCTTTCCACGTTTTTCCCATGCGCACGCGAGATCAAGCCACAATCTATCTCGGCGCACCTTCGCACGCTGTCACTCGCACCTACAGCATAGAGCGCGCTGCCGCATTCTTATCGCTCTTGGACCTTATAAGAACCATCATGACGACGGCGACAACGAGGACGGACATTCGTCTGGAGTGTCCATGTAATTCCTATCGTAATAAAAATTATATCTCCCTCTCTCTCTCTTCCATTCGAGTAATGCTATTGCTACGCATCGAATGCTCAGGGTTCGCGTAAGCGCGTAAGAAGAAAAAAGCGGCGTATTTTTTTTCCCTTTAATGGATAGCAATCACTAGGTAGTGAGGAAAATTATTCACCAACCCTTTCGGCATGTTGCACGTTTTAAAAGAAACTAGCACGCACTGCAAAGCCGAACTGCTGCACTCTTCAAGTAACTCTCGTTTTACTCTTTGTACCATACAGTCACCGTGTGGTCAGCACCCGATTCCCACCGTGACGGGGCACCCGAACGCTCCGGCGAACGCGGGCAGTGTCATGGTAGGCCACGCGACACGCTGTCGCTGCCGTGTCCCGCTGGCTGCGGCGGGGCATTGCGCAGAACGTGTGACCAAAGCGGAGGAAGAAGAGCTGCTTGAGCGACCTCTCCTGCGCGATCTTGGCGTCTCGGAACGCGGCCGCCCTGAACGAAACCTCGACGGCCCAACGAGCCTGGACTGCGTCCCGCCACCACGGCTCGTCCCCGGACATTTCGATGCCGGAGGTGTGCTTCACGTAGGTCGCCAGGCAGCGCGTGTGTGCAGTCAGGTCCCATACCGCTGAGCAGTTGCCGTGGCTGCGTCGAAAGGATGTTGTTACGGAAGCGAAAGACTGGCGGCATGATGCCACATGTAGGCGGCTTGTGGTTACCGAATTGACAAACGCAAATTGTCCGAACGTTTTAGACGAGGCGCCATGTCCGATCGATCACTTCCATATAGACTTCTTTTTCACTGTCCCGTGCGGTGCCACTCGCCTTTGGAGTACACTCTAAGAAAAGTTTGCCCCCCTTGTCTTGTGCCACGTGAGGCGATTTACCTGTCTCTACCCCATCCCTACCGTAGCCTGCATGCAGCACTAATGCAATTCGCATTTCTTAGGATTTACCACGGTTTTCATTGAAGCCATGCGCTGAAATTGTAATGCAATGCGCCAATATCGCAATCATACAAACGCGGCTATAGCCTTCCGATAAGATAGTCGTTATATTTTGCAATGTGGCATTTTGCATCCGCGAAGAATGTACAAA
Source organism: Dermacentor silvarum (assembly GCF_013339745.2). Classification (NCBI taxonomy): domain Eukaryota; kingdom Metazoa; phylum Arthropoda; class Arachnida; order Ixodida; family Ixodidae; genus Dermacentor; species Dermacentor silvarum. The sequence goes on from NW_023605646.1 coordinate 33,992, forward strand.
ATATACTACTGGGAAATTGGCAGCTTAAAGAAAGGCAAAAAGAGCTATGAAGCGAACATTCTATTTTGTGTAATAGAGTAAATTTGTGCAAAGAAATATTTAAGAACTTCGATACACCAGAAAAGTTAGAATAACGAGGTCCATGACATGTCTCACCACCCCGTTTCAATGCGGATGTTCACGCCATCATCGTCGTCATCTAGTAACGTATATCCGGGTGTTTCGTTTTATGCGGAACATTTTTTTCTGTCATAGCTAGGCTCCTGCCGTTTTTGCAGATAGGCTACGTGGCTAGGCGGACATTAGCAGCAAGGAAGATTTGAAAGATAACTTTGGTAATGAGGTAAAATTTGGTAATTTACTTTCTAATTAATTACTTGAGGGCTTATGAAATTGCGAAATTGAAGAGTGGGGAAGTCATGTCTGCTTATCAGAAATCCGAAGACTGGCATCAGTTCAGATCTCTGCGAAATTAAAATTTGTTACGAAATATATTCGGCGTTACAGTTAGCAGCTTCCTAAAAGCATGCCTCTGACAGTTCAGAACGATTTTAACAGAAATGCCGAGGCATTTCTTAGCATATCCTGGGGACAGGTATTTCGTAAGTGGTGCTAGTTATAAAATTTCTAATAACCAGACATGACGGCAATACTCCTCCGCTTAAGTTTCGCAATTGCAACAAAGGTGTCGTAAAGTTATTAGTGACACAAAGAATTCGCACATTTTGTTTATTTAGCCAGGACACACTGCAAATGTCCCCCTGGCCACGTAGCCTACCTGCAAAAACGGTTGGTGCCTATATACGTATATGTGACGAGCTTGCTTTAAAGAAGCGGCATTCTGCATACAGAGAAATTTCTGTGTAATATAAGTCGATTTACGAGACGGCGCGGACGCTGGAAAGTAAATGCTGCACAAGCGCACGTAGATGACACGCGGGCACGGGGAACGTTGACAACGGGAAACGGAGCCGACTATCACGGACGCTGGTAATCGTGGCGGCATGGGAAGAAGTTACGCCCGTGTGCGGCTGAAACATTTACCGCTCTCGTGTGACGGCACGCGGTGGCGGGTTTCGGGTCGTGAAAGCGGCGTGCACGGGGTTCCGCTAGTTATACGTGTCGCTCGCTTGAGAACCGCCTCGTTTCACCTCCGATAGCCATCGATGAGATCACAGTGCTTATAAGCAGACGATTGGACACGCATTCGTCAAGCCCTAGCGTGGGAACCGCAAAGTAAGGAGAGGAGGATTGGGGTCTGATTGCTGGGGTAACGATGGCGTTATGATGGACGGCGCGCTGATGCTCGCATCGGCTAAAGACGTGCCACGTGCATCGTTATGTTTTCTGTTCAAAATGAACGATCTTAAACTGCAAAGAGCAACCGCCGTGGTTGCTTATTGCACATGGCTTTGGCGTCTCGCTGCTAAACACGAGGTCGTGGGATCAAATCCCGGCAGCCGCATTCGATGGAGGAGAAATGTAAAAACGCCCGTGCATTGGGCGCACGTTGATCAACCCCAGGTCGTCAAAATTAATCCTGAAAATCTGATCTTCGTTTTGGGCACGTAATACCCCAGAATTGGATTTATTTCTTAACTGCGACGAGTCCTTGTATGGTAGCAGACTTCTGGAACGCGTCGATTTAGAGAACTCTTACAATGATAGGAGAGGTCCAATGATCGACCCTCATTGGCCTCGCACATTTACACTACGCAAATACCTGGGGAGCGCCTTTGTTTAAAGTTGCAGCTGGCTATATGTCGTAATGATGAACTACGCCTAAGAACCGCAGCCCTTTATGTGGAGGCTGCAATTTGTGTTTGTCTTTGTTTCCTCTTCTGTTTTTTGTTTAGTTCCCTTACCAATCACATCGCTCTTGGCGCCACGATGCCGCAGCCCATGCCCTAGTGGCGTATGTCAGCCAGGCAAGCGCTATTTCGTTAATGGCTTTAGCCGAGGCTCGCGATGCCGACCCAAACACTCTGAGCGAAACACTTGCGCACGGTAGCGTATAGTCAATGTGTAGAGAAAAAGAAATCACAAAGAAAAAGCGCAGCCCTGACGTGCGAGCCTGATGTCGCCGGACGCATTTCCGAATGCTTGTATGGGCTGGGCATCGCGGATGGAATAAGGGCGGATAAGAGGGCGACAGTTCCTTCGACGGCACCGTAGAGTCGACAGTGAAGAGCTGTCGACTAAGCGCTGATTGAAGGGCCGTAAAACTTATGTAATACTACACTACCTGCAAACACAACCTGTGAATGGTAAAGTGGCTGGCCTTTATTGCTAAGATTTAGAGCTTTTGCTTTAAAGTAAAAAGAAAAGGAAAAGGCGACTTGACAACGGTTGATATCGAAGACAAGGTCTTCTGGGGCACTTTAGTGTACCATGTGGTTTGTTCACGCTGGACTACCTGAACCATGTGGTTTGTTCAGGCTGGAATACCTTCGGAATCGGCCCATATTATAGACTGCGCAATTTTCGGCACCGGCCCATGTAGACCATCCGAGTTTATTTTCAGCCTGCTTGTGCTAATTACGTATTATTTCTACACCGTACATAGCTTTACGCTAACATGGTGCGTCTTTTGCGTTTCAAGTTTCTTTTCGACACCTTTTGAGGTCGCGTTGTGAGGTACAGAAAGTCACGCGACCCAAGCAAGGCCAGAATCGAACCAAAGCAAGTCCAGCCATGTATAAGAGGTGATTAATGATTATCAAATTTAATAAATGATTGATTAGTGATTGGATTAAGGTGAATTAACATGTATTAGGGCAGATTAAGGTAGATTAGGATCGGTTAAGGTGGATGAATGAGGATTACAGTGGATTAGGGTTGATTAACACATATTAGGGAGGACTAGGGTGTGATTAAGGTCGATTAACTTGGATTAGGGTGTATTAAAGGGGATTATGGTGGATTAAGGTGGATTAGGGTCGATTAGGGTGAATAAAGGAGGATTAAGGGGGAATTACAGAAGGCTTTTAAAGGCTTTCGCTTTCCGTCTCTTAGGCAATAGCACAGGACACCTGGAAAATATTTTGTGATGGTACGTGCCTTAGATGGCCTACAATCTTGTTTTTCAATAGACAATAGTGGCCAGGAACCCATATCCCATGGACCCCAAATGAATCTGACGCGACAGGGAAGACCTCGTTTTCTAAAAAATAAAAAAATGAAGACAGTAGGGCGATTTCATTTTTCTTTTTTTTTCGGAATTCTCTTTGGAAGTAAAAACGTAAATGAAACTAAATTTACAAAACAGCCAGGACGGCGATTGGCGCGAAGCTGCGAGCCCACATGCGTTTTGATGTCACAACACTTGCAAGCTCATCGTCAGGTGTCACTGTGATACCCAAGCCATCGTTATTTTCTTATTTGCATCCGTTTTCTCAGCCCCTGTGACATCGAATAGAAGCTGTAAAAAAGGCCCGGAGGGAGGCTGGAGGGGTTGTACGAGCAGGGTTCGAGGAAAGCCTGGCCAGCACCGTTCCAGCCTTTGCACAACGGTCACTGTGTAGGGCGAAGAAGTTCACCAGGGTAGCGTGGGAATGTGTCTAGTTGGTTTTTTAAACTCTTTGAAGCTACCGCATAGCCCGCATGTACACGCGTAATGTTAGAAATATAGTCTCATTACATTTGAGTGCGTCTATGATGTGCTCTCTTATTTCTGCATAGTCACACCGCCGTATGGTGCTGTGCCCTTGCTAGACTGCAAAATTAGTTTTAAAGAAAGACTCAGGAAGATGGACCAAATAAATGGGCAGCTCAAGTGCACAAGTATGTGACCTAAAGCGTGGACATAGAATAGAGGTAGAAGTCGAAAAGGTTGGCAACCAAGTACAAGGTAATTGAAAGTGTAGGCAACCTAGAGAAACCAGAAAGAGAGAGAAACAGACAGCAAATTGGATGCAAAGAATGAAAAAAATAAACCATGGTAATTCACAAGAATGAGGACAATAAATTCGAAGGGAAAATCTCTACGATACACGAAGGGAAGTACCTTGCTATCTAAGGCTCGAGCTGGTTGCCAGGCAAAAACATACTGGAGCAAATATTCGCCATAAGATGAGGCATGTGTATGCTGCAGCAAACATCCAGACACCACTCAGCACATCGTAATGTAATACGAAGGCAGTTACCCAGCGAGACCAATACATAACGTACAACTTCCAGAAGCGCTTGCATTTACAGTAGACGGAAGTACCAACCGGTCGGCGGTCGAGATAAGCAAGAGACTTTCATAGAATTGGTAAAAAAAAGCAGGCAAGAGACCGACTGATACGACCGGATCCATTACAGGCATAGTCAGCGGTACAAGGTAGATCATCGTCATCAGCCTATATTTATGTCCACTGCAGGATGAAGCCCTCTCCCTGTGATCTCCAACGACCCCTGTCTTGCACTAGCTCACTCCAACTTGCGCCTGCAGATTTTCTAACTTCATCACCCCACCTAGTTTTCTGCCGTCCTCGACTGTGCTTCCCTTCTCTTGGTATCCATTCTGTAACTCTAATGGTCCACCGGTTATCTATCCTACGCATTACATGGCCTGCGCAGCTCCACTTTTGCTGCTTAATGTCAACTAGAATATCGGCTATCCCGGTTTGTTCTCTGATCCACACCACTCTCTTCCTGTCTCTTAACGTTCTGCCTAACATTTTTCGTTCCATCGCTCTTTGTGCGGTTCTTAACTTGTTCTCGAGCTTCTTTGTTAACCTCCAAGTTTCTGCCCCATATGTTAGCACCGGTAGAATGCAATGATTGTGCACATTTCTTTTCAACGACAGTGGTAAGCTCCCAGTCAGGATTTGGCAATGCCTGCCGTATGCACTCCAGCCCAATTTTCTTCTTCTGTAAATTTCTTTCTCATGTTGCCTGACCCTTTTCTTTATAGGTATCTTTCTACTTTTCTTGGGGAGAACCAAGATTGCTGTGCAATCCTTGTATATATTTGCCAAGATATTCACGTATGCCTCCTGTACTCCTTGATTACGCAATGTCTCTTTGAATGCTGGTATCTCTACTGAATGAAATGCTTTTTCATAATCTGTGAAAGCCATATAGAGAGGTTGCTTGTACTCCGCAGATTTCTCTATTACCTGATTTATAACATGGATATGATCCATCGTAGAATATCCCTTCCTGAAGCCAGCCTGTTCTCTTGCTTGGCTGAAGTCAAGTGTTGCCCTGATTCTATTATAAATTATCTTGGTGAATATTTTATACAACACTGACAGCACGCCAATGGGTCTATAATTCTTCAATTCTTTAACCTCTCCTTTCATGATTATAATGTTTGCGTTCTTCCAGCTCTCTGGTATGCTTGAAGTTGTGAGGCATTGCATATGAAGGGCCGCAATCTTTTCAAGCATAATATCCCCTCCATCTTTGATCAAATCGACTTTTATTCCATCTTCTCCAGCAGCTTTTCCCCTGGTAATGTGTTTCAAGGCCCTTCTAACTTCATCGCTAGTTATAGAAGGAGCCTATGTATCCTGTTCGACACTTGTCCATTGAAAGTAGCTTCGCTGCTCTGGGCACTCTACACGTTAGTATAGAATTCTTCCGCTGCTTTTACTATGTCATCGAAATTGCTGATGATATTACCCTGCTTATCTTCCACTGCATACACTTTGCATTGTCCTATGCCAAGTTTTTTTTCTGACTGATTTCATGCGGTGTCCATACTTTACAGCGTCCTCAATCTTTTCCACGTTGTAATTTCGGATATGCCTTAATTTCTTCTTGTTGATAAGTTTCGACAGTTCAGCGAATTCTATCTGATCTCTTGTTTGGACATTTTCATGTTTTGTCGTTCTTTTATTAGGTCCTTTGTTTCTTGGGAGAGCTTACCTACTTGTTGCCTTGGTGCCTTACCTCCCACTTCAATTGCTGCTTCTGAGATCAGCCTAGTTACGGTTTCATTCATTACCTCTATGTTGTCTTCATCTTCCTGTTCTAACGCTGCATATTTGTTTGCGAGCACCAGCCTGAATTGGTCTGCTTTTACCCTTACTGTGTCTAGGTTGACCTGTTTCTTCTTGATTAATTTTATTCTTTCTCTCTTCAAATTGAGAGAAATCCTGGACCTGATTAACCTATGGTCACTGCACTTAACCGTACCTAACACTTCTACATCCTGCACTATGCTGGTATCGGCAGAGAGTATGAAAATGTATTTCATTCCTTGTTTCTCCATTAGGGCTTTTCCAGGTCAAGAGGTAGTTACAGAAGATTAAAGAGATGTAAACAAGAATGCTAAAAGGAAAAGGCATTCATAGCATACCTAACCAACTGAAGCAGGCTAAGCGACTATTTGTCGCCGCGTCGTTTCAAATTGAATGCAAATAAATCATCATCATCAACTGTTTCTCGAAAAACCCTGTCATCGAATGCGTCAACTAGAACGGCGGCGTTGAAGAGCGGAAAATACTTTTTGCAGCACGTTTCAGTCTACGAAACTAGTCAGCCACACACACACGCACACACACACACGCACACACGCACACACGCGCGCGCGCACACACACACACACACACACACACACACACACGCACGCACGCACGCACACACACACACACACACACACACGCACGCACGCACGCACACACACACACACGCACGCACGCACACAAACACACACACACGCGCGCGCGCGCACGCACGCTCGCACAGGTGAACGGTAAGCTTGATGCCAAAAAGTAACCACCGAAAAATGGCCGGTGAAAGTTCATACGGAAAAATATATTCACCGCAAAAGGAATTTTCGAGACGCAAAGAGAACTGAGAAGAAAGTACGCCGAATTTCGGGAAACTAAAAACCGAGAACACTGCCCCCTACTCACAACTTGTACTGGATGAATAACCTTCAGCCTGATGCTTTCCAAGTTCGCATTACCTGTCGTTCCCAGCACAGTGCCATGGCGATCCTGCCCGAAAGGCTTGTCTGGCCAAGTAGTACCCGACAGTGCCGTAGTTGAGCACGACCTGAGCCGTGTGTGCGTAGTAGAAGTCGGGTATCAGCAAGCGTTGAGCCACTTCTCGGTCACTCCAGTCAGTCGACAACACGTCAAAATCCAGCAAAGGTCTTGCGGTACTGCCCCCACCGGCCGCGAGGCGGACAGCGTTGGCCACGAAGTCTGACCCGTAACTGGCCTCCACCGTTGGTATTGTGTCGTTGTCAAGAGGGTACACTGTAAGGAGAGAAATGAGACAGGGCTGTAAGTCCCTCCTGGGTGTCACCCACAGGCATTCTAAACGCTCAACTATTACTGGGCCTCATCAAGTTTCGTTCTTGCGCGCGAACTTTAGCAAATGACGAACATATCATAATGCTAATACTTGAACGTGCCGCGGCAGATTTCTGTAGAGATATTAGCTTCCTAAAAATGTCGTTAAATTAAATTTGGAGGTTTCACGTACCAAAACCACGATTTCATTATGAGGAATACCGTAGTGAATGGCCTCGGAATTAATGTTTACCACATGGGGTTCTTAACGAGCACCCAATTCACGGCACACGGGGGATTTGCATTTCACCTCCATGGAACTGCGGCCGCCGTGGCCGGGAGGCGTATATTGAAAACCTAGACGGCACAGCACCTAGCAACCGAGGTTGAACGCGATTGGCTGAAACGCCAGCCGATGCCACGACGCCCCCCCCCCCCCCCCCTTAGCAACCACTGTGAGTTGCGTACGCCAAATTTGGCTTGTTGCAGTCTGTTGGTTTCGGCTTTAGACAGTTTTAGTTTAGCGTACGTTATAAAATGGCGGGGTCGTGACTGCGCAGATCGCTAAACGACGCATAGCGTACGCACGCTATTTCTCAGATTTAGCGTTACCGTCTTTGCGTGGTTTGCGTAGTTTATGTAAAACATGGCGGCGGTCCCTACTGCCCTCTTCGAATAGAATTTGGCACTGCTTTTGTAGAATTCACGTCGTTCGTAGCAAATTACTGCGTAAACGGCTTTCGCTGTCTCAGACCGCTTCGACGACAGTGCATTTGGATAACCTTGTGGAGTTTTCCAGATCGCTTCTCGTTTCGAACGAGACGAAGCCTAACGAGGGATACCTTTGAGATGTCAGCGCCACCTATCGTTGAATTCGGGAGATAGGCGTGACGACGGCATATAGCCTCTGAGATCTGAAGATCTCGCAGGCCAACTAAAACTGTAATAAACGTGCGCTGCTTAGCGTATGCTGTACTAACGCGTATAGCGTACGCTAAACTAAAACTGTCTTAGCACGCGTATTTTTCCCGGTGAATTATCTTATTTCAAGGTTCTGTTACCTACGCTGCGATACGCGACTGCTTATCAAGCTCGCAAAGCGAACGTGCAGACTATATATCATAATGAATTATCCACAATATCATATTTAACACTTTGACTAGGAATAAACACCGTCGTCAATTTGTTTTCTAAGCGTTAATGCGCGATAAGCATCATTTAAACAGTTTTATCTCTTTTTTTTCTGATGTATCATTTTTCTCCTGCACAGAAACGAATAAACCTTCCATGCGTTACAGACTTTGTATCCTTACTGCACCTGTATTAACCTTCACTTTAACAGGTAATAACATATTGCACTTATTTCAGCGCATTGAATTTCTATTGTTTATGCTGGTCGTAACATATTGCAGCATTCTAAATAACTAGTTCGCCATAAACATAGTTTCCTTGCTTCTCTATCTATGTGCCTCCTGTAAAACAGATGCAGCAATGTGGAAAGCAGGCAAACACCTTGTTTTTACAATAGTAGATAATAACACATTAAACAAAGGCAAATTAAAATTGTGCAGTGAAGTCAGCCGGTTGCATCCCTTCCTGCGAATGATAGCCTCCCTTCAAGTGCAAATGATTCTTGCACATGGACAGCTAATCAAGTGTGCAGGCATATCAAAAGGCCGCGCCCAACGAGAAGCAAAGTTGATCATGAGTTTGCGTTACACGTATTACTCCATAAACTCATATAATTGCATCCTGTCCTTACTGAGCCTATTATTAAAGTATAATGCTATGTGCAAGGTATGCGCAGACAATATGGCACTTGTGTATCTCAATCTTCTTTTTTTTAGATTCTGCGATGCAGCTATTTACTGATTTATTCCGCGGTGTGATTTAATGGCATGTTTGCTCTGACTTACATTAACCAAAATTATGCTCAGCCGACTTGCTTTAACTCATATTCATCAAAATTCTACGCAGCCAAGCTTGCTCTGCCTCAATGAATGAATGGATGAATGAATGTGTGTTGTTTATTGGCGCAAGGGCCAGGTACGGCCAAAGAGCACCATGCCAGTGTTAGTGAGATCGTAGTGATGAATTCTGAGAAGGAGATGTGACGTGGCTGTAAAAGGGCCTAAAAATAGTCGCTGTAAAGTACGTAAAGTCTACATGTAATAAGTTTATGGTAATGACTAATGACATGTGCTGTGGACCTTAATATGCATTGCCAACGAATGATACGATATACAAAACATGTCAGATGGGAAAGAATGGGCTAGAAGCACTACTGCGTTACCAGAGCCCTAGAAACACAAGTGCCTAGAGGCATGTGCTATACTAAGCCCTATCGCAGCAGCATCCTCTGGCGTGAGGATGTGCTACGAATTTATCGGACCAATTACATGTAATATGACGTCTTTCAAGAGACCTAGGACTGATTTGGTGTTAAAAAGTGGGTCTTCGCCAAGAAACATAATGGGATGGAGAGGGACATGATAGCGGTGTGCTAGGGGAAAATGTTTCTCTCTGTTTCGGCTTCCTGACGCACCAGGAGGACAGTCAGCCTCTCACCACACCTACCACAGGTTCGTGGTTCATCGCCAGTCAGCAAAAAACTGTGGGTGCTATATGTGTGTCCTATTCTGAGAGGAAGAATAGGACAGCAATTCGTCGTGTTTTCATTGCGAAGGGCTACAAACTTATCTGTGACTTAATCAAGTGAAGTATATTATTCCTTTCAGCGTCCCACACGCGTTGCCAGCGGCTTCGCAGTTTCTTTCTCAAGAAAGGCTTCAAATCTGTTGCAGGAACAACATCTGTAGGGTTAATAGTGTGCGATGTAGCTGATGTGGCCATTTGGTCTGCTAGCATATTACCCTCAATGCCTCTATGGCCAGGCACCCATCATATAATGACATGCTGGTTGGATATATACGCTCTACATAAAACAGAATGGCGCTCAATGAGTACAGGATTTTTGTGTTTACAGAGTGACTTAAAAGCTTTTACAACGCTTTAGGAGTCTGTAAATATAAGTTTTTTTAAGTTTTGATTTTCTTATACGCGTTACAACTGACAATGGTGCATAGGCCTCAGCCGTAAAGATACTTGCTTCCGGTTGGAATACACCGAATTACGTGAAGGAATGACCGATGGCTGCATAAGAGTACCCCGGTAAGTGACTTAAAAGCGTCTGTGTAAAATTCTGTGCACGAGTACGTGGACTGGAGTTCTAGGAAATGCATTCGGATTTCGACCTCTGTAGCGTGCTTTGTTAACTTATACAAAGGATATATCACATTCTACTACCTGCCACTCCCAAGGTGGTAACAGCTTCGCTGGAGGCATTAAGCGAGGTTCGAGGAGTGGGACATCCATTTCTTTGCTAAGCTCCCTAGCACGCATGCGTGCTAGGGAGCTTACCTTTCTCACTGCAGTGAGAAAGGTAATAAAGTAAAGTGAAGAGGTATTAGAACATGGATGCTCATGATTAGACTGAACTTTGAGAAAATATGTGAGGCATGATGTATGTTCTCTGCAGATGGAGTGACCACTCATTTGATTATACGTATAAACTTTCAATAGGGCTTGTTCTGAAAGCGCCAGTGGCCAGGCGGATACCTTGATGGTGGACGGGATCTAGCCTCTTTAGTGCGCTCGAGGCGGCAGAGTGATATACCATGGCAGCACAGTCCGATCGCGATCGAATGAGACTTGTTAAGATTCATCAAACACTTCCTGTCACTGCCCCATGTTGTGTGAGATAAAATATACAGTAAGTTTATCGTTTTTAGGCATTCACCTTAAGATATCTTATGTGTGTAATTAAAGTAAGTTTAGAGTCAAGTACAATGCCTAAAAATTTGTGCTCTTTGGTCACGGGTATTTGTTGCCCATACATTTCAATACTGGGATCTGCGATGAGCTCTTTCTTCCTTCTGAAAAGCACACAAGTACTCATGGGTTGTTCAAAGTCTTATTGAGCTGCCATTTGAATGAGTTCACCGAGCTCTCTGTCATGACATTAAAGTTATGACCTGCGCGGTGCATAAGCAAACATTGCATAGGAGTCCGTGTTGTATCGGATGAAAATAAAGACAATTGTACACATTGCAGTTAGTTTTATAGAATTTATTTGACCGTGGCGTGAAAGCTTTGCTTCATGTCTATTCCAACAAGAGCATTGGATCTGCGTTATATTTATTGGTGATGCTGGATATCTTGGCCATTACTGGGTGGTCACATCTTGTACATTTCTACACAAAGTTGAATAAATGACTCTGGCGCAATATATTAAAACAGACACATCACTGCAAGTACAACTAATGACAACATGATACAAACACATGCGTATAATATGATGCACATGGATGCTAAATACATGTATAGATGTAATCACACTTTAGCCATGTTTAGCCATGCCGTTTGACAGGTCTATGGGCATTAAGAGAAACATACCTGGAACCTAGCAGTTGCCTTAAGGTAGCAGCTGTGAACGCTGTTGCATTCCACAACCGGCCACTCAACCCCTCAAGTGACTCAAGTGTGCTTGAATTTAATGTAATCACCTCAAAAATTTTCGAGTGTTTGAATTCTGAAACTTGCAAAGGTCAACAGTTTTATTGCATTACTGTTCATGAAGAAACTTTATATGAAAGCTTAGAGATATTGTCAATGCAGGCAATTCATGGAGAAATAAAATTTTGCTAATACCATCCGTTCTGGAATACCAGATTAGATTGTACATTGACGCTTTCCTAACACTTTCTTATTTTTGCAGAATAACTAGCTTTAAAAGGTTCCTATTAGGATGATCTCATTGGTCTAATACAGGCACAGTACTAGGTTAACAAACTAGGATGCTTGCTTTCATTTCCAGTGAAGGAAGCATAAGATCCGTTTAAGTTGCATAGGTTTTTGTTAATCTGGTCTTTAAGCCCCACTATGAGATAATGTGCTAGAGCAGGTAGAAACACAAGCATGTCAACGAGATTGGCCTATGGTTACGATTACGTTCCTACGTCACGCTTACCACTACGAATAGAAAATTCTAGCGTTCTATTGTTAAATAAATGAATGCACCCCTAACAACTTATTTAATGTTTGCAGTGGGGCTACGTCGCCGCGCTACGCACTGCAGCATATTTATTTAGGCTTCTTGATGCATATGCACAGTATACAAACAGCGCGAGACACAGGACGAGAAAGTAAACGACACCCATCTGTTAGAATGTTATAATGCTACGTACACAAGTGACTGCAGTTGCTAAAAAATTGTGGTGCAGGCTCTTCCGGAATATCCTGAGAGAGCTTCTATACATAATTACAGCACACGCGCCACTATGGATGAACCAGGCTAGCGCTTAGATTGAAGTTCAGAACACAAATTTCATTGCACGTTCAGCAATCGCACACAGATCTACTACGGCTTCCTTCAGGGGAGACGTGAGCTTTCGGGTCGATGCTTGCTGCTAAGCTTGGTGCAAGAATAGCTTTATGAGCAGGTGCCACTTTTGCGCCATATACACACATCGTTTCTCCAAAAGTTGACGCTGAGAACGGGTAGCGCGAGGATTTCTCTATGCTGACACGGCAACTTTGCGGCAGCCGCATTCAGAACACCGCATATATGGTGAGGGTAGCTATGCGGGCTTGTTGATAGGTCAGCTTGCAATTTGTTGCAGCGCAGGCAGAACGACACGGACATAAAAGGCACATGAAACAACACAAAGCGCCGAACGACCAGCTGCGAATAACTGTTTACGTTCGCCATGTCTCCTCGCACTGACCATGCAGGAACCGCTATTGCGCACTCCAAACGAATTAAGACGTCAACGCGTTTTAACTGACAACACACGCCCATTATTTGCTCTTATAAAACAAATTAACTAATCAAGTTAAATAGAACATCGCGCGATGTGTTCGCACCACGTGAAACAGGCTTTAGGCGGCGCGGCGAACTCACAGCGGTTGCTAAGGAGGGGCGTCGCGGTGTTGCGGCGTCGGCTGGCGTTTCAGCCAATCGCGTTCAACGTCGGTTTCTAGGCGGTGTGCCTTCTAGGTTTTCAATATACGAAGCTGGGAGCCCATCCCGCACCCTCGGGCTTAGTAGCTGAACGCCATAGCTACTACACCACCACGGCGGGTGGGAGATGGCGTAACAACTTGTCCTTGATTGATGGGTTCTCTAATAGGCATGCTGTGTCCTTTCAATAGGATTGCATGGTTTGGGGTATGTGGTTGTGTTGATGGTTTCGTTGTGCTTACAGTTTATGGCCTCCCCAAGTAGCCTTGCGGAGCCTAGTGGCCCGACGGGCGCGCACGATCGCTCGGGCGGCGTGGAATATAACGAAGTTCAGCGAAGTTGCGAAATGGGTCTGCGATGCCTGGAGTGCGGTTTCGGTGGTTAAAGTCACTGCAGGTTTTCGCAAAGCAGGCCTACTAGAGTATTCAGAGCCCGAGCACGACGCAAGCATTGACGACAGCGATTCGGATGCCGATGTGGATGCACCAGCGATGCTACCGTCAGAACTTGCCGAACTTTTTGACGGCGCGTCGGAAGACGAATACTTTGAAGGTTTTGAGTAAATAAAATGTTTCTCCGGCGTTTATGCGGAATGTTTCATAAAGCGTGGTCGTCAAAATTTTCCGCTGCGAATTTGGCGCTTTGCAAGTGTTCTGACAAACTTGTCCGAGTCTTCAATTGGTAAGCACGGCAAGTTTACGCAACCAAACGTAATGAAGTTTATTTGCGGCAAGTGGGTAATATAGGTGCATCTTATACGCATGTGCGTACTACACTCTTAGCAAATACCGGCTTAAAACAACGCATATAGGGCGGAAAGTAGATCAAAATTTCGACGCTTATAAATGGCTCACTGTAAGCGGCCTACTGCGTATACGGCCTATTTTATGCGGCTCTTGCCTATGCGGCCTGCTTTTAAGCGGCCCATAGTAGGGCCGCTTGGTGGACGTCACGCATAACCCCAAATTTTTATGCGGTATTTCAGATCAAATCTGTCCGGCTTACTAAGCGGCTCAAATCTTATGCGGCTCAAAATTATGCGGCCCATTGGGTATTTTTTAAGAAAAAATTATTATTTAGAGACAGGTGCCGTCCATAGTGGTTTTGCGGGCTGTTTCACGGACAATGCATAGAACCACATTATACGAAATCGATAACACATAACACAAGCATGGCAACGCACATCACACAAACATGAGAACACTGGGAATCGAACCCGGGTACACCGCGTGAGAACCAAACACGCTAACCACTACTCCACATCACTATGCTGTCGTGGAGGACTTGCACAGCTATTTGTAGATACATTTGTGTTTCCGAGGCTGTCGTTTTATGTCGATCGTTCACCGTCGGCGATCGTGCGTGATATACACATAGTTTGTGTAGCTTTTACCGATGCTTAGGTGGTTGGTGACAGTAGATGTATTTAAATGAATATCAGTATACGAATAGCGCTTTCAACAGCTGTCATGTGGGGCGGAAAGGCTAAATGGGGTAGGATTACGGAGCATGGGGGGCTGCACGAAGACAAAAACTGCTTCGCCAGGCAAATGTAGTTCATTGATATTTTCTCTTTATTCGCTATGATGCGGCTGCAGTCACTGTTTAACCGGGAACTCGGCTTTGTCTGAGAAACTTTTAACCTCGTTCAGAAGGTTCAGTTAAAACTGATCCGTGCTGTTGCGCTGCCTCGACGGTATAACGACAATACGGCTCCGATATTCGGAGACGTCGAATAAGCGGGCGGGATATTACCGACCCGTCTAAGTTTGCTGAACCGACAAATATTTCCATTCACCTCCGCTGGCCTCAACAGGGATGCCCTGCCCGAAAGACTGACATATATAGCTTTTGGTAGTATCAAGAAGAATGCTCTCGAACCGGTCTTATTATGCTGTTCCGTTGTAGTTAATGTTACTGCGGCGATGGTCGTTGAAAGTGAACGAATCAGCTGTTTGAAATTTCGCATAACAAGGCGGGATTTTGCCGGCGTGTCGAAGCTTACAACGGCTCCATTCTTACCCTTGCAAGTCGATGGCTTCGACGCAAAATGAACGTGGAATAACCGCAATTTGCCCATTGTATCTTGCGCTGCGTTTGTGTGATCAGCACCACGCAATGAGCACTCTCTGCTATCTGGAATGCAAGTGAATCTCCGTGTGCAAGACGAGCCGCATTCATGCACAAACTACTTTTAGTTATCTCAAAACAGAAAAAGAAAGCAGCGTGCAGACTGCAATAAAGTGTACGCGCTGTATTAAGTGGGCACGCACTATTGTGCTGTGTCCGGCAAAGGAAGGTGCGCCATGAAGTGGTTGCAAGCAGGTGAGATGGACTGCCCGCTAGCATACCTAATTATCACGAAGGAGAGATAGAATTGGGATTTAGGTGTCGTGCACATTAGATGAGTGCCTCTGCCTTCGTTATATCAACTGCGCCCTATATGCACATTTATTAAAAGCACACGTTTTTCTCCTACAACGTTAAGTATGCTTTTTGCGGAATGCCCACTTCATTTGTGTACGCCATCTGAAAGCATGCTGTACATTATTGCAGACACGTACGTTCATGCAGACACAGACAAAGAACATATTTTTCAAAAGAGGATGATTTATTTACAACACAACAAAGTGAAAAGTGTCCAGCATAGTTTCACTGTAGGTTTTCAACACAAAATGGGGACTTATATACCCAGCTCTGACAGTAACAAATAAAAGCCACACTGCTACAGGAAATACAAAAGCAGATAGGTAGTGTTAGTGCCTGCAGCTTTTAAAATGTGAAACAAGCATAACGCATTAACTTGCACGTACTTCCTGCAGTTGCGACCAACAAGAGTTGGGCCTCTCAGTTTACCGTTTTCTTGTTCATTAAAGAAAGTTTTGTTTATAACCAAAACTACATAAAATAGCAGATAACTACAACATGAGGAACAGAACACACATATGTACTAAACTTACTGTAAGGCCACATTTTCTATAGATAAGTTATGTAATGAGGAATTTAGACAGCTAAGTGCTCCCAGCTTTAATGAAAAATAGCTATCCATGACTAGAATGAAAAAAAGAAAGAATGAAAGCGCTGCATGAAAATGTACAAGGTGTGTTTAAAAAGAAACCAAACTTTTGAAATAGCACGCAAACCGGCAAAGAGCACGCTGCGGCTACTGAACGCATGTAGCAGCGGGTTTAGACAACAAACTGCCATTTACCGCGTTTTGCTCTGACCATTGGTTGGTGAGCTACTGCAGCCGAAGTGCGCACGTGTACAAGCTGTTTGTTGGATTAGTGCCAAAGTAACAACGAAAGAGGATGTAGAAGAACGTGTGTGTGTGAAATTTTGCTACAAACTTGGCAAAATTTTCACAGAGACATTGCAATTGCCCAACCAAGCATACGGGGAAAACTGTATGAGTCGCACTCAGTGCTATGAGTAGTTTAAGCATTTTGAACAAGGCAGAATGTCGGTTGGTGACGATCCCAAGCCTGGACGACCTTCCACATTAACAGATAAAGACCATGTCGAGAGAGTGCGCGCTGTGATTCATGGAAATCGTCGTTTAGCTGTTTGAGAACTAGCTGACGAAGTGGGCATCAGCATAGGATCATGGCATCCTATTGTGAATGACAAACTTGAGATGCATCGTGTCAGTGCAAAATTCGTGCCGCGTTTGTTGACTGTCGATCAGAAACACCTGTGTTGAAATAAGCCGGGAACTGCATGCCACTGGCAGAGATAATGAAAACTTCTGTAACATCACAACAGGCAATGAGACGTGGGTTTATGGCTCTGATATTGAAACAAAAGTGCAGTCATCGCAGTGGGTGGGCGAACAGTCTTCTCGTCCAAGAAAGCACGCAAGAGTCAGCAAAAAAATCAAGGTAATGGTGGTGGTTTCCGACTGGAAAGATATAGTCCATCAGGAATTTGTACCACGTGGTGAGATGGTAAACAAGGCGGTCTACCAAGGAATTCTAGCGCGTTTGTGGGATGCTGTGTCCAGTAGGAAGCCTGAATTGTGGGAAACCCAGACTTAATTGTTGCAACATGACAATGACCTAGTTCACGCGTCTCTCCTTGTCTGCGGCTATCTAGCAAAACATCACACTCTCGTGCCCCATCCACCGTACTTTCCAGACCTAGCCCAAGAAGCCTTTTGCTGCTTCCCGAACTTAAAATCACGTTGAAAGGACGTCGTTTCCAACACATAAAAGAAATTTCAAGACAATGCGACACGAGACCTACGCGCCATCCCAGAAAAAGTGTTCCAGGAGGCTTTCAAAAAATGGATGAGATGATAGGAACAATGTATTGCCAGAAGAGGGGACTACTTTGAAGGGGCCATGCATAAAATGTTGTACAATAAGCAATAAAGATGTTAAAGCAAAAGTTTGGTTTCTTTTCGAACACACCTTGTACGTATTTGAATTGAAGAACTCTTTTGGGAGCCAAGCAACATAAAAAAATCTTTTGTCTTGCGGAGCACACTCTGTATACATGCCGCAGTGGTTGGGTGAATGCAGAGAGATCCAAGTGAAGTTTTTTATGAATACATTGCTAACAAGAGAAAAAAAAAAATTTTAAATATGTGTTTCATTTTGACATAATTGCTCCGTCATCACAAACACATTAGATATCATTTATATATATTCAGATTTATTGTCCTGATGACTCCTGGGCCTCCAGGTGACCGTCGTACCTGGAAGGAAAAAGAAATGCCACTCAATGTTAGATGATTCCAAAAACTGCATCACCTTGGCCCTCTTAGGGCTATGTTTGTTTAATAGTTGTTCGAGGCCAATATAGTAGTGATCTTGCAAGAAACAGATCTCAATGTTAACCATAAACTTCTGAGACTGCGAGATAATGATCCGAGGTCTTTTATTTGACTGCCCTCATTTGGTGTGGCTTGAAAACCACACTTGACTGCACTGAATTGCATCTTGTTGGCGGAGAGAATAATTGTTCAGACTGTGTTGAACACCCTTGCATTGCCCTGCTACTTGACATGTGGGTTGTTGCTGTAGTGCACAGCATTGCATTGATGTGCACACATTCTCTTCCTTTCTATTTTAAATCTAGGCTCTCCTGTTGCCTTTCATTCCCTTTATACCCCTTCCTCAGCACATTCACTCGTATTTATGCCGGTGAACCTGCCTGTCTTCCTATCTTTCTACCTCCTTTCTCCAAGAGCACGTGTCAGCATTATAAAACTAGGTGTCCATGATTTACTACAGAAAGCTGAACATTCCATATCACACACTTCACATGTGAATAACTCATAAGAGATTGTGAACGACATGCGAATGTGTCTGACCTTTGAATTTACAGCATTGTATTTGAAATTTCACTGGCATTATTAGCACTAAAGTTCATCCCTAATTAATCTGAATATAATGAGTGCATACACAGTGTAAACAAAGTAATCAAGCCATGACAATAGACGCAAACACATAATGCTCTGGCAAGCAACTAAAGAGAGAAACATACATTCAGTTGCATTCTTCACGTTATGTACAAACACATGTCACATATACTTGGCCTCTTCGAAATCAACTCAATGTGCTTGGGCTTCTGGTTTATTTCACAGTCATATTTCCTCCCACTTGCAGGTAATTATTAATAGGCCCACATTGTCAGCTGGCTCTCAGGGGCACTCATTTTACACTTACTGGAATTCAGTTGTACTTGCATTTACACTGGCCTAAACTCAGAGACTTACCATTGTTCTGAAATCAGCAGAAATTAGTGAGACGCTCTCGAATGTGTGTCTATCTCTAGTGATATTACAGCTCGTGTAAAGTGCTTCAATGTTCTCCGCGTGCAAGAAATATTGTAAACACTTGTATATCTTTCTGAGCCCCGCACCACTTTTGAGCTGGCAAAATATGAGCTTTTTCTTCGTGTGCTTTATCATAAGCATATATTTCCGCACTGCAGTGAACAGCCATTTTTGGCCTGATTTTCGCTTACCGGTGCGTTGGTCCACTCTAAAGTTCCAATGGAGAGCCCGGGGTTCTGCTTTCATGGGTGGCGTTCTTATTATTGTTGACGTCCCACTTTATTCCTGTATAGAAAAAAAAATTCAGTTAAGCGAGAATAAAAAGAAAATGCAGAAATTTGATAACTCGAGAAGCATAAGCTCATAAGAAAGGTCTTATTAAGGCCTATTTTGGGGCTAGTGCGTACTTCATAGTCGCAAATCAACACAATATAGCAATCACCACACAAAAGCAAAATGTCCAACTTGTAATGTTCTTTTGCTTCTTTCATAGTTTTTTTAGCTATGCAGGCAGCGCTTTATCTCACAAAATGATGTGTGGCATTATGGAACGACGCAAGTACTCAAAACCAGATTTTTCCGTCTGCTATAAAACTTGAATTTGCTACAATCGACGTGACATGTTGCGTTGTTGAAATTTTCCCAGTTGCATAGAACTTCGGCCCTTCGACAAGTAACGAGTGTACTGCTTATCTCCAAGTAATAATGTGGCAAATCCTGCGGCTAGTGCAAACCGTCACTTCGGAGCTGCTGCGTCGTCGGAGTTATTTGATTACGGTCGCGTCACGCAAGCTTCGTGCTAAATTGGGCTTTGAATTTTAGTGAACTGGACGCATTAAACAGGAAAGCCAGAAATCTACGCAAACCGACACACTACACAGAGGAAAGTGCGTAACACACCAGAAAATTTTTTCAAAATATAACCGTCGTTTGACGAACTGCAACTACGAAATGCAATGAATTAATCACGCAAAGCCCACGAAAGGAATTTTAAAAAAGGCACATTTCATGGTTAGAACGCTACACGCGATTACCAGCGCCGTTATAAAACGCAAGCCCTAACGAAAATTCGCGCATGAAGTTTCAACAAATGGACACCTGACTACGCAAGAAAAAAAAAATCGCCTGCAATCATACATTAGGGGGAAAACTAAACGGAGCTACGCCTGCAGTTATAACTACTTCACACACCAAAACTTATAAAAAGCGTGTTCGCATTAGTACTACACGTTCAGATATTTAAATCACTGACATTCGTTATCTGCTGGCTCATAATAATGCAATGGTAGAAATCAAGCATTTAGTAAGCGTAGTGTAGAGGAAACAAAAATCGACCTACCAAATAGGCACAGGTTCGCAGCTCTACAGCACGCACTCCTGGGCCCGCCGATCCAGCGCACATGGCGGCCCGCCGCCGCAGATCGCCCGTGTGGCCGTCGTACTCACACGAGTTGTCGAAGTTGCACTGCTTTTTTGCAATTTCCGGTAACAACGGTGGATTTGAACATCACTGACATCACCGAGAGCGTACACCGACGCGGCCAGATCACTTCACAACACGAACACAGTCGCATAACGTCGCCGGTACAAAGATATGACGATAATTACCGGCCGAAAACAATCGCCTCGCACGCCGCCATACGCCATGTTCTCGCTCCTTCCCGGTCCGGTCGGCGCAGCCTTTCCTCCTCCTCCGCCATCAAAGCAAAGCGGAGGCGTCGACTTGTTTCTCTTCGTTCTCTCCTTTTGCATTTCGCTTTACTTTCTCCCTCAAAGCATAACCCTCACTGCTCCTTACAGCTTTTGCTTTGTAACGCTCTCTCAACGCTTCGGCGCGCTTTTTGCGCGCCAAATTTGCAAGGCTGCATATAAGCGTTGCGTCCGCTCGCGGCCGCATATAGCGGGCCTAGCCTGCCGCCGCAGCCATTGTCACGCATAATATTGCTCGAAAGTCCGTTTATATGCAGTACTTTACGCTGGAACGAAAATATACCGCATATGTGCCGGACATTATACGGCATTTGACTAAGAGTGTAAGGCGACGAAGCGACCGATTGGCGGAAGAAGCAAACACCTACGCTCGAACACTCAATTACAAAAACTGGCACAGCTTCTGTGACTCCCTTAGAGGCACACTGAGCACCAAGAAGACATGGGCCATACTGCGATGCATGCTGGATCCGACCAGTACGCGCACGGAAACGGCGAATGTCATGCGGCGACTCATAGGGGAGTACCAAGGGACGGAGACTGAGCTGTTGCAACAACTGAAGACCACCTACACCGGTGAGGCTCAAACACCTACAACAGCACCCAAAGAATACCATGGGGAAGCCAACGAAGATCTGGACGCCC
Source organism: Dermacentor silvarum (assembly GCF_013339745.2). NCBI lineage: Eukaryota > Metazoa > Arthropoda > Arachnida > Ixodida > Ixodidae > Dermacentor > Dermacentor silvarum. The sequence continues at coordinate 55,386 of NW_023605646.1, forward strand.
CCATCACCTTCGCGGAACTTTACGCAGCCGCGCAGACTTTCAAAAAGACAACAGCACCAGGACCAGACCACGTCACCAATGCGATGCTTCGCAATCTCAGTGACACGGCCATCGGACACCTTGTGCATTTGTTCAACGATCAGGTCTGGAGGAAGGGAGGTCGGGTACCAGCGTCATGGAAATCGACCAACATCATCATGATCCCAAAACCTGGTAAGCGGCGAGAGATCGGACAGCTGCGGCCCGACTCATTAACATCGTGCATGGGTAAGCTCTTTGAGGGAGTCGTGCACACCCGGCTGGAGAATCACCTCGAGCGTAACAGCCTTCTTCGGGACTCGATGTTCGGCTTTCGCAAGAGAGTTTCTGCACAGGACGTCTTCCTCATGCTAAAAGATGAGATCCTCGGCCCTCCCCCGGGCAGCCTAGACAGAATCCTGCTCGCCCTTGACGTTCAAAAGGCCTTTGACACCGTATCTCACTCCGCCATACTATAGGGCCTTGAGGACGTCGGATGCGGAGAAAGAACATTTCATTACATTCAGGACTTTCTGGGTGACCGCACTGCAACAATTGCGCTCGGAGCGTCACGGTCACTCCCGTATGAACTGCCGGGCCGCGGCACGCCTCAAGGTGCAGTTTTGTCCCCGCTCCTATTCAATATTGGAATGCGCAAGCTCGCCCTACAGTTAGAGGAAGACGAAGACCTCGGCGTGGCAATTTGCGCCGACGACATTACGCACTGGGCGACCAAGGGCTCATACGGGGACAGAAAAAACACAATTCAGCAAGCCCTAGACACGGTCGAATCATACACAAAGCATGCCGGCATGAAATGCGCAGCGAGCAAATTTGAATACATACATATTCAACCACCAAGAACTCAGGCCAACAGAGCTCCACCGTTACAACTACTTCTAGACGGAGAACCTATCCGAAAAGTCTAGCAGCTACGAGTGCTCGGAATGCATATACAGGAAACGGGCAGTGCCGGCATCGCCCTGTCCAAACTCAAGCGCGCGGTTCGCAGTGTTACTGGCCTCATTAACAGAATAACACGTACCAGAGAGGGAATGACGGAGACAGACACCATGAAATTAGTACAGGCCTTCGTCATAAGCAGAATCACTTACGCTCTTCCGTCAGACACTACGAAATTAGTACAGGCCTTCGTCGTAAGCAGAATCACTTACCCGACAAACTGACATCGACAAAGCAAATCGACTGCTCCGGATTGCCTGCAAGGCGGCACTCGGCCTGCCCAAAAACACGAGCACTGACCGTCTCAGCGAGCTGGGCATGATGAACACATACGAAGAACTCGCCGCGGCCACACTCATGGCCCAGCGCGAAAGACTAAACGCAACACCCCAGGGGCACTCCGTGCTAACGCGACTACGATACCCCCTAACGCCACAGTTATGTGGAGACGAGACCATACTTATGCCACCGGATCTACGAGCAAGAATCCATGTGAACCCCATCCCACGTCACATGAACCCTCACTTCCACGCGAAACGGCGACAAGCCCGAGCAGCCATCCTGCGCAAAAGGCAGGAGGACGCAGACACATACTTTACTGGCGCGCGCTTATACCCCAGAGGTGAGACAGCGACTCGTACTTATGTGGCTGTCGCGACAAACCGGGGGAGACCGATCGTAGCAGCGTCCGTACGCACGACTTCAAGCGCCACGGCGGAATCCGCGGCCATAGCCCTAGCCATCCGAGACGCTGACGCCAAGAGCCAGTCGGCTTATATACTCACAGACTCCAAGACACCTGCCACCTCTTCCTTCGGGGAGTTCTACCGGCCGGGGTCCTTCGCATACTAGGACCAAGCCTCCAAATGGACCACGGGATAACCTGGTGTCCCGCGCACACCGGAGTGGAAGGCAACGATCGGGCGGATCGTCTGGCTCGAGGTATAACAGGCCGAGCCGCGATACATACCGCTCGAACGGACGCCTCTCCGACACCCGTCAGCACACCGAGAGACATACTTGAGGCACAACGACTGAGGAAGCAACTTCGGGCACTCCCCAACATGGCTAACAGAGCATCCAGACAACAAGAGAATCTTGCTATTTGGCAGTGTAACTGTCGCTCACTACAGAGCAAACACGCTACACTCACACAATACATCAAGGCGGCGCTAGTCCCACCCGACGTCATTTGCCTGCAAGAGATGGGGAAAACACCGAAACCCATCGGTGGTTATCGTCTTTACGTCGGCCTTAATCACCCAGCTGTAGCGACCCCGGCAAAGAAGGACTTAGCCATAACCGCGACCGTAATACCGGCGGTCGAAACACACCATCAAATAGTCACAATTTGGCAGGTCAAGAAAGGACGCCCTAAATGTGTATTAGTGCATGTGTACAGTCCCCCTAGCGAACACAAGGCCGCCTTCTTGACAATCCTGAACCACGCATCCACACTGCTTTCAAAGCGGGACCGATTGATTTTCCTTGGCAACTTTAATGCATGGCACACCGAGTGGGGGTACGGGCGAAATACGAGCAAGGGAATCAATCTACTCAGCGCCACCCAGGCCCATGAGTTACTGCTCCTCACACACCCAGGAGTTCCTACAAGGATAGGCAACAGCGTGACTCAGGACACTACGCCGGATCTTACCTTTATCAACAATGACAACGCCGTTACCTGGAGTAACCTTAGGCAAACTTAGGCAGCGACCACTACATCCTATGCACGACGGTGAACACGGCAAAGGTCCGCCTAGCCTTAGGGACGGCCAGGCTGACGGACTGGAAGAAATATCGAGAACGCCAGCATTCAGCTCCCTCGAAACCCACTACGGCAGAAGGATGGAGTAATTTCCTAAAGGAACTCTATACGGCCACCACTAAAAAGCTCCAAACCACACCTGACACGCCGGCTATAGACAACCACCTAGCCCATCTCTGGGAAGCTCGTAGAAGTCTCAGCAAGAGGTGAAAAGACAGCGCCACAACCGTAACCTAAGGCGACGAAGCCACCGATTGGCGGAAGAAGCAAACACCTACGCCCGAACACTCAATTACAACAACTGGCACAGCTTCTGTGACTGCCTTAGAGGCACACTGAGCACCAAGAAGACATGGGCCATACTGTGATGCATGCTGGATCCGACCAGTACGCGCACGGAAACGGCGAATGTCATGCGGCGACTCATAGGAGAGTACCAAGGGACGGAGACTGAGCTGTTGCAACAACTGAAAACCACCTACACCGGTGAGGCTCAAACACCTACAACAGCACCCAAAGAATACCATGGGGAAGCCAACGAAGATCTGGACGCCCCCATCACCTTCGCGGAACTTTACGCAGCCGCGCAGACTTTCAAAAAGAACACAGCACCAGGACCAGACCACGTCACCAATGCGATGCTTCGCAATCTCCGTGACACGGCCATCGGACACCTTGTGCATTTGTTCAACGATCAGGTCTGGAGGAAGGGAGGTCGTGTACCAGCGCCATGGAAATCGACCAACATCGTCATGATCTCAAAACCTGGTAAGCGGCGAGAGATCGGACAGCTGCGGCCCATCTCATTAACATCGTGCATGGGTAAGCTCTTTGAGGGAGTCGTGCACACCCGGCTGGAGAATCACCTCGAGCGTAACAGCCTTCTTCAGGACTCGATGTTCGGCTTTCGCAAGGGAGTTTCTGCACAGGACGTCTTCCACATGCTAAAAGATGAGATCCTCGGCCCTCCCCCGGGCAGCCTAGACAGAATCCTGCTCGCCCTTGACGTTCAAAAAGCCTTTGACACCATATCTCACTCCGCCATACTAGAGGGCCTTGAGGACGTCGGATGCGGAGAAAGAACATTTCATTACATTCAGGACTTTCTGCGTGACCGCACTGCAACAATTGTGCTCGGAGCGTCACGGTCACTCCCGTATGAACTGCCGGGCCGCGGCACGCCTCAAGGTTCAATTTTGTCCCCGCTCCTATTCAATATTGGAATGCGCAAGCTCGCCCTACAGTTACAGGAAGACGAAGACCTCGGCGTGGCAATTTACGCCGACGACATTACGCACTGGGCGACCAAAGGCTCATACGGGGACAGACAAAATACAATTCAGCAAGCCCTAGACACGGTCGAATCATACACAAAGCATGCCGGCATGAAATGCGCACCGAGAAAATTTGAATACATGCATATTCAACCACCAAGAACTCAAGCCAACAGAGCTCCACCGTTACAACTACTTCTAGACGGAGAACCTATCCGAAAAGTCTAGCAGCTACGAGTGCTCGGAATGCATATACAGGAAACGGGCAGTGCCGGCATCGCCCTGTCCAAACTCAAGCGCGCGGTTCGCAGTGTTACTGGCCTCATTAACAGAATAACACGTAGTAGAGAGGGAATGACGGAGACAGACACCATGAAATTAGTACAGGCCTTCGTCATAAGCAGAATCACTTACGCTCTTCCGTCAGACACTACGAAATTAGTACAGGCCTTCGTCGTAAGCAGAATCACTTACCCGACAAACTGACATCGACCAAGCAAATCGACTGCTCCGGATTGCCTGCAAGGTGGCACTCGGCCTGCCCGAAAACACGAGCACTGACCGTCTCAGCGAGCTGGGCATGATGAACACATACGAAGAACTCGCCGCGGCCAAACTCATGGCCCAGCGCGAAAGACTAAACGCAACACCCCAGGGGCGCTCCGTGCTAACGCGACTACGATACCCCTAACGCCACAGTTCTGTGGAGACGAGACCATACTTATGCCACCGGATCTACGAGCAAGAATCTATGTGAAACCCATCCCACGTCACATGAACCCTCACTTCCACGCGAAACGGTGACAAGCCCGAGCAGCCATCCTGCGCAAAAGGCAGGAGGATGCAGACACATACTTTACTGACGCGCGCTTATACCCCAGAGGTGAGACAGCGACTCCTACTTATGTGTCTGTCGCGACAAACCGGGGGAGACCGATCGTAGCAGCGTCCATACGCACGACTTCAAGCGCCACGGCGGAATCCGCGGCCATAGCCCTAGCCATCCGAGACGCTGACGCCAAGAGCCAGTCGGCTTATATACTCACAGACTCGCAAGACGCCTGCCGCCTCTTCCTTCGGGGAGTTCTACCGGCCGGGGTCCTTCGCATACTAGGACCAAGCCTCCAAATGGACCACGGGATAACCTGGTGTCCCGCGCACACCGAAGTGGAAGGCAACGATCGGGCGGATCGTCTGGCTCGAGGTATAACAGGCCGAGCCGCGATACATACCGCTCGAACGGACGCCTCTCCGACACCCGTCAACACACCGAAAGACATACTTGAGGCACAACGACTAGGAAGACGATCCAACGCTCCACCTCACCCCAAGCTCAACAGACGACAGGCGAGGGACTGGCGCCGAATACAGACAAACACCTACCCACACTTACATAGACTGCACAAAATATTTCCCAACAAACACAGCGACAGATGTCCATGGTGCGACTCCACCCCGACACTAGAACACATCACTTAGGAATGCACGCAGCGTCCGGCAGACGCCGTCTCGCCGCTACTTCACGATACACTTAACAATTAGTCGTGGCAGGCGCGACTCTCCGAACTGGACTTGGGAAGCCAATTGGCGACCCTCGACCAGGCCCGGCGCGCCGTAATAGCCAGTGGGGCCCTGGAAGAGGGGCTCCAACCACAGTAACCAAGCACGATCTTTACTTAAATAAAGTTGTTTCTCTCTCTCTCTCAAATTTGGCGCCACGGAATTGTTGCGACTCCCTGGAAGACTGCCCTACCCCTTCTCATTCCCATTCATCTGAACATTTATCGCAGTTATCAACCAGAACTACACGCCACCGCAGACATGATGCAATAACCCCTTACTTTGCAAGAACAAATACATATAAGTTGTCTTTCAGGGGAGAAGCTCCTTAGGGTGTGGGTCTGTCCCTCCTCTGTAGCATGTAGTAGTAGTAGGAGAAGTCGTCGTCATTGTAGTAGGTAGCCACGTCTACTTTTATGAAAAAAAAATTCCGAAAGTTGTGTCCGTAGCACGGAATCGAACCAGGGACCCCTCGCTTCCGAACGCGCGGCGCTAACCACTACGCCACGAAGCGCTTTTTTTTCATGGTATTTATTACGAATACGTAAGATATTTCCATAGCGGCCAAAACAGTCAGCCGCGTCTACAAGCACAAAACAAACACTTCACAGTACAATTATTACGGTAAGAGTTCTCTAAAAGGGAGGCAAAAGGATACACTTCAACAACAACGGATACCAGTCTGGTTGGGAGTCTCTCTGATCATAAAAGTCTTTCAGCTTTGAAATCATCCGAATGAAATCTGACTTCGAAGATACAAGTGGTTCTGCATTCCGATCTAGCATGCGAGTTTTTCATAAACTGTGCAACGCCATAAGCAGGAGCATATCAAAAGGCACATTGTCACATTGAGGTGGTATCAGATATCGTATTGTATAAGCATTTATATCAAAATCCTTTTTTAAGGTCCTTTGGAGAACGTCCCAAAACAATATGGCATCCTTGCAATCAATAAAACAGTGTTCTATGGTTTCCGGTACATTACAGAGATGACAGTTTATCGAAGAGACAAAGATTCCACTCCTATTTAACAAGGTTTTAACAGGTAACGTTTCAGTGTGCACTTTGAAGAAGAATGTTTTAGTGTGAGGAGGAATAGGCATTTTACAGACCCGTGTAAGGACGTCATCTCCAGGTAAGCCGATGTACAGCGATCGGTATAACAGAGGTTGAAAAAGCATATCAATTAGATCTTTATACAGATTTTTCCTTGAGATAGAGAATAAGTACTCATTTGAGAACCTCACTGCAAGAAAACGCACTGAGAGGCACACTTCACGCATGAATCCCTGCAAATATGGATCTGAAGCAAAATTTGTCGAAATTACTAAATTTGGTAAAACGTTGACGAGATTAACTTGCAAGAATGCCCGAAGTAATGGATAAGAACAATCTCAAAAAAAGATGAAACGAGACACTAATTGTCTAACATAAAGGTGAACCAGGCCAAGACCGCCTGCACTAAGCGGTCTGAAAATATTGTCACGCCTCATTGGCTCATAAGATGATGACCAAATAAAGGTTGCAAATATTCGGTGAAACTGCTGTATGTAAGCCCTGGAACAATGAATTATTTGCAGCACATAGAAAAGTTTTGTTGCCAAAAATAAATTGCACGCTTTAGCTCTGCCAAAGACTGAGAGATTATGTGGAACGAATGTTTGGGCATAGCGTCTTAGGGTTGGTACACGTTCTCGCCAGTAATGTGCACTTGACTTTATGCATCCAATGGAACGCCCAGGTATTTTGGTGGTTGACAAGTCCACTCAATGCCAGCAAAATATGTCGGTTTAAATATCCATGAGCCAAACCAAAGCCCCAAACTTTTAGCACAGTTCATTCGTGCACCAGAAATTGCTCCAAATTCCTCTATTTTAGACACCACATTTGTGATACTGGGCTTGTCCGTGCAAAAGAAAGCGAGGTCGTCTGCATATGCCAGCACTTTCACCTCTGTTCCAAAAACACTGAAACCATGAATATGAGTAGAGTGAATAACGTTTAAGCAAAGTGGTTCCAAGTAAAGGGCAAAAAGCAATGGCGACAAGGGACACCCTTGTTTCACAGAGGAATGAATTGACACAGGCTTGGACAGGTGACCATTGACAATCAAACGAGTTGAACAATCATTATAACACAATTTCACACCTTTAAATATAACGGAGCCTACGTTAGCATGCTCGAGAAGAGAAAAGAGAAAAGAATGACGAACCCTGTCAAAAGCCTTAGCTAAGTCTACCTGTAGCATTGCTAGCTGATCATAAGAACTGGAACAATGTTCCAGCACTGTACGGGCGATGTGTATGTTTGTTTGTATTGAGCACATGGACACACGCACCACGATGACAATAAATACCCAACATTAACGAAAAGACTGCGCGTTTCTAACACGTTTGTGCTAGCGCGTTACGGCCCGTGTAAGAAGCTGGTGTAAGACGCTGTGGCCTCTCCGCCTTACCCCCATATTCATAAACGCTCCTCGACTTGAACTTGACTTGCCACCGCCTTGGGCAGCGCGTTCGAAACGCGTTGAAGGCGGTGGCAAGTCAAGTTCAAGTCGAGGAGCGTTTATGAATACTGGGGATATACTCTTTCAGCAGTCATGTGATGGCGTCGGCAAACGCGGTGCGCGTTCCGGCATGTGTAAACGGCTGCGTAAGACGCTGTGGCCTCTCCCCCTTACTAGAGAGTACTGCACATTTCTAACGCGTTTGTGCTAGCGTCCCCTTAAGCGGAGATGGTGCAGTTATAATAAAGGGCGCTGTTATAAAATAGCAATGATGTCACATATGGCGCGTGTCATTGGTGGAAGTCAATCGTTCGATTTAGTGCGGCGAGACTGGGCGAATTACACGGAAGATTCACGGTTTACCGATGATTCCCTCCGGAGCTTCGCCCACTCATCATCATTCACTCCGTGGATATGCGGTGTTTTTTTCCCTCGAACTGTAACCGAATGGAATTGTATAATTGAACCCACTTCCTGGGGTGCTATATAGGATGCGCTGAGTTTCTTGTTCGCATGAGTTTTACCCGAGTTTGCTCGATGGAAGTCAGTGAATGGAAATAGCAAAGAACGTGCAATAACAGCAGGCAAAAAGAAACGTCGAGATAAAGCCGCGTATGACAACATTAGCGCACCCTGCGCGCCACAGTTCTTCCGCGCTTCAAGCACAGAAGGCTGCACAACAAAACGCGCCAGCGCCGTGTATTGTTATCAACGTATTATCGCAATTTAGCAATACCGTCACTGTCCCGCTGTCTATCTGTACACTTGCCGTGAGTAAAGTCCCTATATAAGACAAGTACCGCCATCCTTTGATAAACGCCGCTTCCCTCTCTCCTGTATCTCCGATTGGACGATGATAGCGCGCGCTTTTCACTTCTAAAGCCCCTATATATAAAAAGTAGCGTCACGCTTTGAAGAATGCCGCCGCCTCCTCGCACACCCTGTCCGAGGCCGACGACGCGTCGGTATTGGCCTAATGGCATCACGTGGACCGTCGAGCCCCCGGGAGCTGGCTGCGTTTGTTTACGAACACGCTCCATCGCCATTTTCGCCAGAGAAGCGTCTACCGACTGGCGAGGAGCACGATGATAGCGGCGAACACAGTCGGTGATTGTCGAATCTGATCAGCGGCGAAAGATAAACAAGTGAACGTGTTTCGAGCGGTGTAGGCGGCGCGACAGTCGAAAAAGGAGCGCGAAAGAGAGGAGAAACGAGGAGGAGGGAAGGTGGAGGAGGAGAGTGTCGCTACTTTTTATATTATCATCATCATCATCAGCCTATATTTATGTCCACTGCAGGACGAAGGCCTCTCCCTGCGATCTCCAATTACCCCTGTCTTGCGCTAGCGTATTCCAACTTGCGCCTGCGAATCTCCTAACCTCATCATCCCACCTGACTTTCTGCCGTCCTCGACTGCGCTTCCCTTCTCTTGGTATCCATTCTGTAACCCTAATGGTCCACCGGTTATCCATCCTACGCATTACATGGCCTGCCCAGCTCCATTTCTTCCGCTTAATGTCAACTAGAATATCGTCTACCCCCGTTTGTTCTCTGATCCACACCGCTCTCTTCCTGTCTCTTAACGTTACTCATAAGATTTTTCGTTCCATCGCTCTTTGTGCGGTCCTTAACTTGTTCTCGAGCTTCTTTGTTAACCTCCAAGTTTGCTGCCCCATATGTTAGCACCGGTAGAATGCAAGTGATTGTACACTTTTCTTTTCAACGACAGTGGTAAGCTCCCAGTCAGGATTTGGCAATGCCTGCTGTATGCACTCCAACCCAATTTTATTCTTCTGTAAATTTCTTTCTCATGGTCAGGGTCCCCTGTGAGTAGTTGACCTAGATAAACATATTCCTTTACAGAGATCTAGAGGCTGACTGGCGATCCTGAATTCTTGTTCCCTTGCCAGGCTATTGAACATTATCTTTGTCTTCTGCATATTCATCTTCAACCCAATTCTTGCACTTTCTCGATGAAGGTCCTCAATCATTTGTTGTAATTCCTCTGCATTGTTGCTCAATAGGACAATCTCATCTGCAAACCGAAGGTTGCTGAGATATTCGCCAGTCGATCCTCACTCCTAATCCTTCCCAAGTCTAAGAGCTTGAATACTTCTTCTAAGCATGCAGTGAATAGCATTGGAGAGATTGTGTCTCCTTGCCTGACCCCTTTCGTGATAGGTATCTTTCTACTTTTCTTGTGGAGAACCAAGGTAGCTGTGGAATCCTTGTAGATATTTGCTAAGATATTCACGTATGCCTCCTCTACTCCTTGATTACGCAATGCCTCTATGACTGCTGGTATCTCTACTGAATCGAATGCCTTTTCATAATCTATGAAAGCCATATAGAGAGGTTGATTGTACTCCGCAGATTTCTCGATTACCTGATTGATGGCATGGATATGGTCCATCGTAGAATATCCTTTCCTGAAGCCAGCCTGTTCTCTTGATTGACTGAAGTCAAGTGTTGTCCTGATTCTATTGGAAATTATCTTGGTCAATATTTTATACAATACTGAAAGCAAGCTAATGGGTCTGTAATTCTTCAATTCTTTAACGTCTCCCTTCTTATGGATAAGTATAATGTTGGCGTTCTTCCAGCTCTCTGGTACACTTGAAGTTGTGAGGCATTGCGTATAAAGGGCCGCAAGCTTTTCAAGCATGATATTTCCTCCATCTTTGATTAAATCTACTGTTATTCCATCTTCTCCAGGTGCTTTCCCCCTGGTCATGTCTTTCAAGGCCCTTCCAACTTCATCGCTAGTTATAGAAGGAGCTTCTGTATCAGGTACATCACTATTTCGAATAAAAGTAGCTTGGCTGTTTTGGCTACTGTACAGGTCAGTATAGAATTCTTCTGCTGCTTTTACTATGCTACCGAAATTGCTGATGATATTACCATGCTTATCTTTCAGTGCATACATCTTGCCTTGTCCTATGCCTAGTTTTCTTCTTACTGATTTCTTGCTGCGTCCATATTTTACGGCTTCCTCAATTTTTCCCACATTATAATTTCGAATATCCCTTACTTCTTGTTGATCAGTTTTGACAGTTCAGCGACAGTTCACTTTTTATATATAGGGGCTTTATTCACTTCTTTATATTTTCTTTTTCTCCGCCTCAGAGCCATGTTGAATGTCCTCTGTGCAGCCGCAGTCGCCGGCGGCGGCGGCGTCGCGCGCCCGGCCTGAAAGCTTCAACGTGGACTTTCTAGGCGCGCCACCGTCGACTTGGCTTTCGTAAGCAAAAAGTAAAGAAAAAAGCAAGCGCTTTAGAAGAGGAGGTGGTGGAGGAAAGAGTAGATGGCGGTACTTTTCTTATATAGGGACTTTAGCCGTGAGCCGCTTGCCACGCCTCTCTCGGGCGAGTCAAAGGCGTGCCTCATCTTTCAAGTATTATCTTTCTATCCTCCGTCGAATGCAAACAGGGCACATGCGGTGCATCCTTGCACCTACACTTTTCCTCAATCGAATACATCGAAATACAGCAAATAAAATAACAATCATTTTATTTCTTAAAGTATAGGTTTTTTGTTTTGAATGCTATAAATTTGTGAAGACAAACGGACATCGACTGAATTATTAAATTTTGCACTTTTTTGGCACGAGTGGCGACAGTGAGGCGAAAGCTTACAAGCGGATACATTCTAGAGGGTCGCCCGCAGGAGGGAGTTCATATGGGGAGCCGTCGCCTGGGGCGCTGCAGTGCTATTCTCGATAAAATAGATGCGATATGACGCATGAAGTCATTCATGGGCGCTATAGCGTAAAATGATTCTAAACTATTTTGATTACAAACTCCTGACGTCAAATTTACGTAACCTGCGACGCAAGCATCGGACGGTGACCCGAAGCGTTGTCTGAACAACCCAATCAAACACTCGCCTCGTTTATAGGAGGTCACCTTTGTTCGATTTCAAAACCAATAACATTGTCAGCGGTTTTTCTTATATAATTGGCTGACAAGAGGCGAGGAACACGCTCTAGTGGAGAGGGTTTCGATAGGGCCGAGCCAGCACAGTGAAAATAGATAACCCCATGAACAGGGTGGTGGCGGCTTCTCCGATTGGTCCGCTTCGACTTACTATAGCTTGCGGTGGCGGGTCAAACATCGCGGCGGCGTGCAACGGTAGGATAAGAATGCCGCTAAAACGGATCCTCAGCAAGGAATAGTTGGCAGAGCGATGTATGCATCCCGAAAGGGCTCGATAACGTTTTACTGCCACGCAAAAAGGTTTATCATGCGCAAATAAATACATGCTCACCGGCAGGTGCGAGTAGCGACGGTCCTGAGCGATCGGCAGGGTAGCCATCTTCTATTCCTTTCGGAACGGGGCAGTCTGCGGCTATTCAGAAAAATCTTTAGTTTTGTTCGGCATAATAATGCATCTATTTCGCGTACACGCCACTTTGACGTGTGAGTTTTCGCGGTTTTGTGAGGTCGCGTGACAGACAGGCGTAGTGGGCGTAGCCAGAAAATATTGGACCAATAGCAGAGGGCTAATGGTGAAAAGGCGTCGAATCAGGAATGGATATTTTTCTTTTGTGCGGTTTAATCATGCATAATCAGTGTGTACACGCTAAATCAGATGGGAAGCTATCGCGGTTTTCGTGACGTCGCGTGACAGACAGGCGAAGTTGGGAGTGGCCCAAAAATGTTTTGATCAATCTTGGAGGCCGATTGCAGAAATTGGAATCAAAACAGTTTGGAATTATTTTACGTTATAGCGCCCCATGACAATGATCTGTCCATTTCTTGTCTATTTGGGTAATCGCAACGCAGCGCTGCGGCATGGTTGTTCACCGCAGGTGCGTTCACTGAGGTGGCTATTAGGGCCGCCACTTCACCAACTGAAACGACACTCTAGCCATAGAGACGGGGGCAACGGCTGTCGCTGCAAAATTGCTGTTCGGTATTGTAGGGTCCGTAGTTACGCAGCACAATGAAAATGCACCAGTTTATCTGCGTGCGCGAAGTCTCCGCGATGCATTGCGAAGAATAGCGTGCTCCCCAGCGACACAATTCATCGCTTGTCGCCGCTTGCCCAGTGAATGTGCCTCCGTGCGCATGTACGCAGAATTTGAGTGTGTTGTTTACTCCAATGTGCTTGTCGATTGCCTCTGCTGCTGAGTTAACAGCGATCGCAGATGGATATCGTAACGACAGCGCAGTTATCGCATTTTGGCGGGTGAGAGCTCTTGTGTGCAGTTAGGAAATGAGACTTCGAACGCAGGAACGTGTTGCAATTGTTTAGTGTGCCGTGCTTCTTATGAAGACATGCCCACACTGGGTGCGTTTGCGCTGACCGCTGACCGTGTTTGCGACACTGCGGGTCGAATACATCACTGAAGACAGAGCAACTATCTCAAATGACAGCTGCGATACGTTGTCGTTGGAAAACACTACGACAGCTCAGGATCGTCGTCCACCACTGCGCATCGACACCTTGCAAGCAGCTACAGTCACCTGCCTATAATTATTTGCTTTGCGCTACATCGACGCAATGCAGGCAATGAACCGTGTTGTGGGGCCATCACAGCACAAGAAGATATATGCATCAGCCTGCGAACGTCGACGGTTTTTTTTTTTTGATAGTGGTGCTCAGTACATCACCGACGACAGTGCGCTGTGCGTGTTTTATTTCGCCGGTCAAGATTGTTAATGCCTCTCAGTTCCGCACCACGTCGCTGTTGCCGAAAAATACCTTGGGCGTGGCCCAAGCGTGGTGGGCGCGGACAAGAGTTACATGCCTCAAACGGGGCGTGACCGATGTTTTTGATTGACAGGCGAACTCGTGCCAAATTCCTACAGCGCGAAGCCAACCTCGAGTTTAACTCGTGAACATGGCGGCGGCAGCAGCAGCCTGTGTCATCGCATCCAGCGGCAGTAAGCGTCAATATGACCGTCTGGACCCGTTCACCTACATGACTGAGGTAGATTTTCGCGTAATTTTTGCCTTTCCAAAACGCCATTGCGCTGGCTGTGTGACGAATTAGGCGAAGGCCGTCGTCTGCGGAGACAGCGTGGCGGGCAAATTGTATTTTCCGAGCGCAGAGTGGTTTGACTAGGCTGCGGAGGAAAAGTTTGTGCGATCGCTTCAGCTCTCTTTTGTTTCAAGCAGTGCTCGTCCACCGCGCCCCAGCCCTAGGCCAAGTCCGGCGTCGTCATGGGAGTACTGGGGCACCTGCGAGTACCTGGGGTTCAACCCGTACCAACCAACCTGCGGAGGCGAAGTGGTCACATTATATTGGAAGGCTCAGAATGGACACCGGGCGGCCTTCCGGTGCAACAGGTGCCGAAAGCAGATTTCGCAGTTACACGGTACCGCTGCACTGCATGGGCAGACAGGCGAAGGAAGTTACTTCAACACGGACCGCCTCGGCCGTCCGAACCACCACCTCTCCAGGCGCCAAATGATTTGGCTCACGTACTCCCTGAGCCATATATTTATATATATGGCTGTTCAGGGAGATGACTGGCGACTTGTTTCCTCTATCAGAGCACGTCATCGCCGACTGAAGGAACTACCCCCGTAAGTTCGCGAGGGACGAGCTGCTTGCGCAACCTCCACTCGATGTCCGCGGGTAGATAGCGCAAATTGACGAGTGCCTTCTTCGTGGCGAGCAAAAGTACAATAGAGACCGCCTAATGTCGGGTGACAACTTTCCGCTGAGCCGCCAAAATTACGGTGGTGTTAAAGATGGTGGCTCATGGGTCTTCGGCATGTTCTGCGCGACCAGAGGGGTGCTCCGACTTTCAAGGTCGACCGACGAAAGGCGGCGATGCTAGGCGCAATTATTGCAGCCAATGTTCAACCGGAGACCATTATTCATAGTTATCACAAATTTAGTGGGTGCTAACGGGGCTATGCCTCAATCTGCATTGGGAGATAGTCAACCACAGCCTGAACTTTGCGGACCCCATGACGGGCGTTCACACGAAAAAAAAATTGAAAGTTATTGTCAAAAAGTGAAGCGCCACCTCGTCAGCGATGGGTACACGGTAACTGCACCGATGCTGGAGTCCCACATGGGATGGATGTGGTGGCACTCAACGGCCACGTGCGCTGCAAAGACCCTCTCTTGTGTTTGTTAGAATCCACGGATCGCTCGGGTTACCAAGTATAAAGACTCTTTCCTGCGGTCGTTAGAAGCCATCGCTCGACGCTTGTCAGTATGAAGGTGCATCGCAACGTAAAAGAAAATAAAGCGTAGTTTTCTGACTCTTGTATGAGTGCTTTCCAGCATACCAGAGTGCTTACACGGTAAGCACGCGGCTAACCACTTCTGCGCTATCCGACGCTCACTTCCTGGGCGTCGTCTCGGAAGTGAGACATCTCGCAGCCTTACTTTACCGCGAGCAACGAGCGATCTGTTAAAAGCCCAGTGTGAAAACCAGGCGCACACCAATTTGTGCTCGGAAATGGGACCGCAAGCACGTAGCGAGCCGCACCAATCCAATCCAGAGGAAAGTGAAGAACAACGAACGATCTGTTGAAACCCCAGTGAGAAAACCAAGCGCACACCAAAAGGTGCTCGGAAATGCTAGCGCAAATACGTAGCGAGCCGCGCCAATCCTGTCCAGAGAAAACAAGAGGTGGATGAGCGTCCCCTCGTGGTATAACGTGAAACGTATTATACTAAAAATCAGTCTATACACATTCAGTGTACATCTTCTAAACTTTAAAATGCTTGTGCCTGTAATGCACTCGGTGGAAAGAAAAACAACTGAAAGAAGGCACAACCATGCACCGACCGTATGATCACGTGATCCCTAGTTGGTCGACCGCCAATATGGCAACGCCCAAGGGTTGATAGGCACCCAGAGTGAATCTAGACAAACCAGTGAAATTGGAGGCGTGCCGACGGACAAACTTTGTCTTATTACCATTAGTTCTTTCACCTTGAGGCGTCGCCAGAGTTCGTGAAGGTACTGAGTTTCTTCAAACTCGGCGCATCCTGCATAGCACCCCTAATCTAGTAATGTTACGGTTGTTTGTAACAACCGTAACATTACATTAACTATCTGATTTTCATTGTATGTACCATATGTCGCCCTCCCTGCTTGGACCACGTGTCCGCAGTACTTAATAAATAAAAATGACAAAATATCATGAGGATTGCTCATAGGTGCTCCTATAGTTCGTTTCTTCCCTTACTCTTCTGTATTTAAACTACCCGCCGCGGTGACTTAGAGGCTGTGGTGTTGCGCTGCTAAGCACGAGGTCACGGGATCAAACTCCGGCAGCAGCAGCCGCATTTCAATGGCGGCGAAATGCAAGTACGCCCGTGTTCAGTCCATTGCGAGCACGGTACAGATCCCCTGGTGGTCAAAATTAAGGCGGAGTCCCCCACTACTGCATGCCTTATAATCAAATCGTGGTTTTGGCACGTAAACACCCAGAATTCAATTCAATGTTTAGAGTCAGTTCATTTTGCTTAAGAGCTATGACATATGGCACATCAAAATTAAGAAATAATGCTGGCATTTACGGGTGATATCACTGCATTTTGGGTTCACGAAAGGTTAGTGGAAGTTGTTGAGTTAGGAAAGCGTTTTCCTGCAGAAAGCACCAGCTTAATAAACAGGACCTGCTTGGGGTTTTGGCACGGAAAAATGCACGCGACTTCAGGCTTTTTCGCCCCCATCACATTGTTGAGAAATCCAGTGTCATACCTCGAAGTGGCATAGTAGAGTAAGTGTGATGTTTACAAGCGACGCTGTTTGAATTTATTTGAAGTAATGAAGCTAAATCAGATGCGTGGGCACGGCGGCAATGCCAAGATGAGGCCTAGAAACTCATTCGTTTTCTTCATACAGGTTTTGCTCGGATTGCTGCCTCTACCGGTGGGACAGTCATTGACGCGCGACATCAAGCTATCCCAAATACCGGTTGCTGGCAACAGTCCCATCTTTGCACCCAGCACGTCAAGTCATCCAGTAATCCACCACGAAGTCTACCACAGCCTTCCTAGCGGCGCCACTGTCTGGTCAACGGAACTGGCACGAATATGAGGAACAGCTACACCAGCCTGTATAAAAAAGGCATGCGAAGAAGTTAACGCAGCTTCGGTACGAAGCAAGTCGTCATGTGCGGCCGAGCAAGTGGCCATTGCCTTGGCCCTCCTGAACGAGAAACATGCCAACATATTCAGCCACTCCAGGGCAGCTATCCACGCCTTCAGCGTTGGCGCCGTGTGTAAGGAAGCCTGTCGCATCCTCGACGGCAAAAGCATCGCCACCCACACTCTCACGTGGTTCACCGCTCACACGAGATCCATCATGGGAGGCCGCACAAACCTCAACGAGCTGGCCCACTCCAAGCGCGAAGTCTCGCTTTCCGCGACCATGGAGAACTCCCCAGCCGGCCCGCAGTGGTGGAGAACAGAGATCAACCGACAACATATAACGAAATTGCGTAGCACTTTTATCTCGGCAGGAGAGACTTTCCCCTTCCTCACAAGAAGTTCAATACAGCGCAGGCATTGACCCTCAGATTATTGCAAACAGGCTCGTATCCCAGCCCGGCTTTACTACACTAACTTTATCCCGACACTTATGCCAGTAGTTCTTGCAGGAACTGCAATGACTTGACTAGCCTAGACCATATTGACCCTCGCTGTGAGGCAGGGAACAAATGAATGAGGACAAGTCGCTCTCGGCTATCAAGATCCCCGATGCCGGGGCACCATAGAATAACATACGGATTACAAGAGTGGCCACTCCAGCCTAAAAGCGGCCGAGCTACGCAGCTTCATGCCGCCCGCCAGAGGGCAATACAACACTGCATGTCTCCAAGGGAACGCGCGTACTAGCTATTTACTGTAGTAACTTTTCTATAGTGCACTATACGTCTACTTCTCTATGTGGCTGTAGACGTAGACGTTATCAACGGGATCAGCTGGCCGTGAGCGGTGGATGATAAGACTAGTATATAGAATGAAGCATAACGCATCGCTACAAATATCGGCCATGGTGTGATCAGGCAAGGTGACGCTACAAAAGATGGGCGATAACGTCTGCGTGGTCTTTGCTGGGTTCGTCTGTCAGACGTCTGTCTGCTTGGCTGCTGCTTGGTAAGAAGGCCTTCATTACGTTCTTTTATCCCTTCATTACTTTGCAAATTGCTTATGTATTTGTCACTTCAGCCGTAAGTTGACATTTGTCACATTGTGCTCTGTTCGGTGCAGAGAGCTTTTTGTGTTCTTCACTTCGCGCATGATGTTCGTGGATTACTTCACAATATGTAAGAAACAGCAATTTGGAATGCTGCGCAGGACGTTTGCGAGAAAATCGTTTCTTGGCGCGAGAAACTGAGTCGGCACACGCCGGTATACGTAGCGTGAATTCAATTCACGTGTGTGCAATTGTGTGAAAGAATGCAGTTACGCTTAGGATCGTTATTCGTGGCGTGCGCAGATTGCTTGAACCCTTTGTTACGAGAGCAATTAGGGAGAACTTGCGAATTGAGAAGAATGTTTGTAAACTGTGGCTACGACGTATTCTGAATAAACACTCCTGCCTCAGTAGCGCATGCATGGCACCGAAGGTTGCTTTTTTTTAGCTGCGACAATTGCACGTGACGCTTTTCGCGAAAGGGCGATCTGAAGTGCGTAGGTGAAAATTTGTGCGAAGGCGGGAGAGAAGACATAACCAATACTTTTTATTCAGGTCATGCCGACCATAGTCAAGTACTACGGGAATTACTGCTGTGTTGCGAGGTGCAGTAACAACGGCAGAACAGGTAGAGAGCGTGGTTGGCTGACAACTGCAGTGAGCAGCCTTCATTCCTTGTTTGCTATGCAGCCCGAAACTACCACTTAATAAGAAAGATTAGGCTTCAAAGGACGAGCGTTCTTTTCGTCTTTAATGTCAATGCTGTATTCTGCAGTTTTGCTGTTCTGTGGGGTTTTTCATAAAATCGCCTGTTTATTCCTTTTGTGAAATTTATTCTCAACATATGGCACCTGTATTGGCATGTCTTGCACTTTGCAGTTCAACACATGCCAATGTCTTGCACGCAAAAAAAAGATGGTTATCTTTTTGTGCTTGCGTTCATCGAACGTTGCGAAAAAAAAGTGTGCATGCGCTTACTGAGAATATGACTTGAAAATAAAATGTTTCGTCTCTTCCAACACTTGTCATGTTTATTTAAAATGTCTGCATAAACACACAGTGGCATCGTGTGCTTGCTGCTCTGGCGGTACAGCTTACACGAAGCTACTCGATGCATGCAAGCAACGCATAAAAAAAATCTAAATATAGCCTCCGGGACGAGCACTCGCACGGAAGCGATCTTGGAGGCCGTGTAATTTTTCTAATCATCAGAAGATAGCCTTCGAGATTAGTTTTCCTGCGGTCGCAATCTCTGAGTCTGTGTAGATTCCACACACCCGCTAGGTGCGCTGCGAACCAAAATCGGCCGCAGGGGCCTATAGAAGTGTCCTTTCTTATCCTTGTATGTTACTCTATGGGGGCAGAACTATGGGCTGTCCCGAAGGCCTACGATGGGGCGGTCGGGCATGGCCTGACTCCCAGCTTGGGAGCGGCCCGCTGCGCGCTGAGTCGCGTACCTCAGGACTTTTATTGAAGTTTTACACCCATCCGTCCATGCGAAGAAGCACTAGGCAGTTGGCACGGCGGCAATGCCAAGATGAGGCCTAAAAATCCATTCGTTTTCTTCATCCAGGTGAGCAAATGCTATGGCAAATGCCTGCGTAGTAACACTATGTGCCTCGTTTTGCTGCCGTGACCATGGCCCGTGTTTGATATGTTGTGTATTCTGAGTGTTTCACTGCGGTTCTTGTTGCTAATAAGCCAAATCCTGCACCTGATCTTTTTATTGCGGAACAACTGAAATTAATTGCGGCAGACATTCAAGATATCAAGAAAAGGAAAAAAGTAACAAATCAGAAGCTTAACGCTATAGAAAAGAAGCTAGAAAAATTTGGAAACCTGGATAAACAAGTCTTGATTTGTGTGAAAAAAGTAACTGAGTTAGAGCAACAGCTTTCGATAATGACCGAAAAAGTGGATGATTTAGAAAACAGAAGCCGGCTATCCAACCTTATCATTTTTGCCATAAAGGAACGACAAGAAGAAACCACCGAAACACTTTACAAAACGGTAACAAATGATTCTGCATAAGATGAACTAGATTTCACGATATCGGAGATAGAAAGAATTCATGACTCGGTAGTCGAAAGGCGGTTAACGATGGCAAAGTACGACCAGTTATCTTCAAACTGCAAGACTACCGCGATAAAGTAAACATTCTAAAGAACAGTTATAAACTGAAAGGAACTGGCTTCTCAATCAGCGAACAATTTTCACGATATGTCCGGGACGTGAGGAAAAAGTTATGGAATCATAATAAGGGAAAACCGTGAGAGGAAAGAAAAAAGTAAGGTTGACGTACGAGAAGGTGCGAATAAATGGTAGCCTTTTTGCTTGGGACAATGATAGCGACGACATCATAGAACTGTCAGCAAAAAACGAAGAAGAAGCCAATACAGAACCACGGTCCACCCGTTCGCGGCAGCAGTAATTTGATAAAGTTTGAATGCGCGCAGCATTATCAACAAAGCTGAAGATCTTGAGGCTATCTTGCTAGCACCTAAACCCGATATTGTCACCATAACTGAGACATGGTTGCACACGAATATTGCCGACCACGAAATTGCTCCACCCGGATATGTGATTGAGCGGGAGGACAGAGGGTCAAATGGAGGGGGCGTTGTAATTATCAAAAAAGGCTTATCTGATGTTGTATTGCCCGCCGTTCCGCAAGTTGAAGCTGTATAGTGTAAAATTTATCTCCGAGAAAGTGTTGTATACGTGGGCTCCATCTATAGGCCACCGAGCGCGGAAGCAACTTATCTTGTTCCTCTGTGTGATTTCATACAGAAGCACATGCCTGGAGGCAAAATTATCTTAGCTACCGACTTCCACCTTCCTGATGTAAACTGGAGCTCTCTGAATCCAGGTATGTCAGAAACTAATTGCATTCTAGATTTTATGTTCACATTCAGCCTTAAACAATTTGTTCTAACGACTACTAGTATTCAGGGAGGCTCCAGCTCTGTCTTATATTTTATTTTTGTCACTGATAGTTTCCTGACAACTAATACCCATGTAGAAGTGTTACACGGCTTGACGGACCATAAATTAGTGCTGTGTACTTTGCCTATAGCATGTGTTACTTACTTGGCAGAAGGGCCGTGTCAAATATATATTTGCCTTTATTAGGGCAAATGATGCTGCTATCATGGCGTATCTTATCCATGAATATCATGACTTCTATAATCTTTGTACTGACGAGCCGTCACATATTGACAATGTCTGAGTGAAATTTCGGGCACATATTATGTATTGCATTAACGGTTTCATTCTGAAAATACCAAAGGTGACGAGAAAACACAATTTATGTATTACACGCGATATAATCCACACAAAGCGTAGAATCAAGACTGTAAGAAAAAAAAACACCGCATATCCACAGGGTGAATGATGATGAGTGGGCGAAGCTCCGGAGGGAATCATCGGTAAACCGTGAATCTTCCGTGTAATTCGCCCAGTCTCGCCACACTAAATCGAACGATTGACTTCCACCAATGACACGCGCCTTATGTGACGTCATTCCTATTTTATAACAGCGCCCTTCATTATAATTGCACCATCTCCCGCTTAAGGGGACGCTAGCACAAACGCGTTAGAAACGTGCAGTACTCTCTAGTAAGGGGGAGAGGCCACAGCGTCTTACGCAGCCATTTACACATGCCGGAACGTGCACCGTGTTTGCCGACGCCATCACATGACTGCTGAGAGAGTATAACCCCCGTATTCATAAACGCTCCTCGACTTGAACTTGACTTGCCACCGCCTTCAACGCGTTTCGAACGCGCCGCCCAAGGCGGTGGCAAGTCAAGTTCAAGTCGAGGAGCGTTTATGAATACGGGGGTAAGGCGGAGAGGCCACAGCGTCTTACACCAGCTTCTTACACGGGCCGTAACGAGCTAGCACAAACGCGTTAGAAACGCGCAGTCTTTCGTTAATGTTGGGTATTTATTGTCATCGTGGTGCGTGTGTCCATGTGCGCTTCGTGGCGTAGTGGTTCGGAAGCGAGGGGTCCCTGGTTCGATCCCGCGCTACGGACACAACTTTCGGAATTTTTTTTCCATAAAAGTAGACGTGGCTACCTACTACTACTACATACTACAGAGGAGGGACAGACCCACACCCTAAGGAGCTTCGCCCCTAAAAAAATCATGCACGAACTCTGATTATTGCTCGCGTTTATATTCTCTTACGACTTCATTACAAGGCGAAATTCGTGGCGCTAAAGTGCATTTCAGTAGCACCACTTCAACACATTTCATCAAGGAATCTCCCCATAAAGTTTGGCGTTACATCCACTCTCAAAACAGCATCCGCCAAGCAAGCATCCCCCGTGTGAATTAAAGACACAGCAGATGATTTAAAAATTACTTTCAGTCGGCGTTTACGTGTGACGCAGATGTCCCAGCATATATCCCATACCCAATTAGCTTTGGTAATCAAGTGAGTAAACTAGCTGGCCCTCCAACTATTTCCGAAACTGGTATACTTTCCATGTTATTGTATCGACGTAAAAAATGTAGCGGCCCTGAAGGAATTCCTAACGAATTCCTAAAACGGTATGCAGCACCTATCAGCAAATACTTTGATCTGATGTACTTAAAATTAATACATGAAATCTTCCTCCCAGCAGAGTGGAAAATTGCTAAAACTGTTCCAGTCCCTAAATCGGGAGCAGCTTCATCGCTAGCGAACGACCAGCCTATACATTTGACTTGTACTTGTTGAAAAATGCTTGAGCTTTTTATCTTGAAATTGATTACAGAATTTGTAGAATCCAAGCAAATCCTTTATCAAAACCAGCACGGCTTCCGTGGTGGGTTATCCATTGTTACTAAACTAATATAAATATCCCAAGGCCTTGCACAAGCCCTTAACAACCAGTCTCAAATCGATATGCTCTTTCTGGACTTATCAAAGGCCTTTGACCGGGTCTAAGACGAAACCAATTTTCAAACTTACGAACATACTCGGAGACAATCCAGTGACTTTCTGCGCTAGTGATTATTTGTCAAATAGGAAGCAGTTTCTGTATCTTGGATGCAGAAACTTTTGATACTCCTCCAGTTGTTTCCAGTGTATCTCAAGGCACTGTTCTGACTCCGTTCCTACTTTTAGTCTTCATAAATGATATTGTGAAAGAAGTTAACGTTCAAATCCGACTGTCTCCAGATGACTGCGTGCTCTATCAATAAATCCCGAGCATTCATGACCAAAATAAATTCGATAACGCATTATGTCAAATTGGGCAATGGTGCACAGATTGGTAGATGTATATCAATTGAGAAAAAAAAACGGTTTCAGTGTCGGTTACAAAGAAAAAAAACGAAATTTAGATTAACCTTACTTCATTAACAATGCCATCATCCCAAGTGTTTCCGAGCATCGCTATAGTTAGGACTCATCATTTCTTTTGACCTGACGTGGACTGCGCATATCCAACAGGTAACCACGAAAGCAATGCAGAAACTCTTCTTTCTCAAGAGAGTCTTGCTTCATTCGACAAGTGAAACTAAATATTTTGCCTGTGTCACACGTATTCAGCCTATCTTAGAAATGCGAAATTAGTCTGATTTTCGTACACAAAAAATACCACCCACACACTCATAATTATTTAAAGGAAAGCCGTCTGTTTTCTTTATAACCGCTACAAGCGTACCGACTCACCAACTGAGCTATCACAATGTGCGGGTCTTCACACTCTGCGAAGCCGAGCGAAGCTACAGCGTTTGAAGTTTTTATATATGCTATTCCACAACTCATTTAAGCTAAACTACTCAAACTTTATAAACTTCAAAACCACTGGCAAGACTCGACAGATGCAGTAACATAGACTAGAAGAGTTTCCTGCAATAATAACGTATTTTGTTTTCCTACTTCCAGCAAACTGAACGAGAAAGGAATGAACTGAACCATTGTGTCACCGCGCAGACAACGTTTTCCAAATTTGTTGAGCTTGCCGAGAAAGCAGTCCTCTCTTTTACTTATTGATATTATTTGCGTCTCTGTATGGGTTCCCACCTATCCTGCATATTCTTTTTTTTTTCTTCTGGCGCAAAAAAAGCCAGGATTGCAAATCTACATATACCTGTCAAAGTTGTTCACCAAGTCCTGTAATAAGCCCTATGGGGTTAACAGTATGTTGAAATAAGTAATATAAAAGAAATATATATAACCTCGTTTGGTACTGCAAAACAGGATTTCACGGGGGTCACCGTAATATGACTTGGGCTGGTTTGATTAAGATAGAAAAGTGGTAAATTTTAGGGCCATAAGAGAACATACAATATGGCTACACATGGTGGTCTTGCGCGCCGGACCACCAGCCGTTTGTCCCAGAACACAAATTGGTGGGATAATTGGGTCCAAAAATCAAGGTCCGTGAACGTCCTGTAAGAATATAGAG